>NC_045619.1:59329548-59417048 GCF_009829155.1 Mustela erminea
CTCTGAAAGATATTTCTAGATTTCTTCTTTCTCTTTCCCTCTCTCTGTAATTAGTGCCAAACATGGATATTTCCATATATCTGCATTCATAACAGCATATGCGGTATATTAGTTCGTGGGGTAATTGACATACAATTTAGTAAGATCTTACCTAATTTACAAATTTTCCCCCAATCCAAAATGCTTGATGGCCACCTCCAATCTATATACCAGTGTGTTGCCTAAAGACTGCTACTGCAGTCACACAGACAAACCAAAGGATTTCACAGAAGTTGCAATTAAATAACTTTATCTTACTTTGAACTAGTGCTTGATTTATACATTTCACTAGGTAAAATAAATAAGCTTCTTAAGAACATAGCTTATTCATTCAATTTTTTTTTAATCATAGTATCAGTGTCTTTTTAAGGGAAATGGAACCTCTGCTCTCCAAATATTACTAAATTTAGAACCCCTAAATATAACCTGATAAGAAGAGAGGACCTTTACAACAGTGTTTATTTTATTTTAACGTTTTGTAAACAAATTGGAGGTAAGAATAATCCTTAAAGAGATTAATGGTGTTAGCAGTTCTCATACAGAGTTGAAATGGCAAAACAGACTCCTAATTCAAAGGAAGCAGAAAGTGAAACCAAATTGTCTAATTCTCAATAGCTCAATACGATGAAAAGAACAAACCAAGAGGAGCTTCCAAGATTATTTTTACAATTTTTCAAGGTTATTTTCAGTAGAATTTAAGACAAAAGAAATATCACATTGTTAGTAATCATTTGAAAGAAAATTTTCTTCTTTTTAAAGAAAATCACTTCTTAAACACAATAGTATTCTCCATTTTCATGTTCCTCCAACAGCTGGGGGGGGGGGGATGTAATATTTTAAATGTTCTCTCCCAATTACTTTAACTATTAAACAACCACACCAAGCTTTAATTCACTGATGTTTTCCCATGGAAAATCTTTTTTAAGAAGGACAAGTGACACCTTTAGAAGGAAATGGAAATGAACTTTGACTCAGAGTGACCTGCAGTGGGTAATAAACCTGAGAAATGATATCGTAATAGGCAATATTTTATTTCAGTAAGGAAAAACAAACACACCTAAACAGAAACACAGGTTTGATACATTTCTTCTGAATCAGTCCATAATAGCAATTTGCTCTCCTCTTAAATTACACTCCATGACAAAACTAAACTTTTCAATGTTGGCCATATTCTAAAATGATCTTCCAAAATATTAGGTAATTTTTTACTTATCTAGATATCACAACAGACTTGTTCTTATGTCATCAAGAACTAAGGGATCAACCCTCTGCCCCACCTGCAAGTTTTGTAAGTTTGTATCCTAGATCAAATTTCTCCTTTCCAACTGCATACTTCTATTTCAGTTTTCCACATATGGAACAGAATCATCATCCACTGCTAAGAGAATCTGAGGCTTATCTGAGGTTTTAAAATGATAGTGTCTTTTAGGAATCTGAACCAACCACAATTCTGGCCATTACTAGTATCTCTTCAGTTGGTTGAGTTGTTTTTGCTGTTGTTGTTGTTGTTTTTAAGTTATATTTTTAATTCTTACATGGAATACATTTGTCAACTTTATATTTTGGAGACAAATTTAATATGTTTATCTTGGTTAAATTCTTTTAGGGATAAGATGTATACAATTCAGGAAGGATTACACTTCATTTACAGTCCTCAAACTATTTCTTCATGAGTTTGCAGACTGGTTGGAAAGTTTATGTCTATTTGTGGCTATGAGCCAAGAAGATAGGCAATGCAATCCGTGGAAGGAGCTAAATTTAATGCAGATCGTGGTCCTTCCTGTCTTTCTCTTAGTACTGAATCACCTAACGTTACCCACCTCCCTCGCCCCACTGCCAAGAAATGGGCATAAAGATTTTCAAGCAAAGTTTCAAATACATGTCATTGAATTTCTGATAGGACCTCTGAACTGATATAGATAATGGGAAGTTAAAAATATTTTCATTTTCCAAGATTAGAGATAATGTACAGAGAATATTATAAGTTATAATAACTAGCATATAGAAATTTCTCAATAAGATACTGATTATTATCATATCCAATATGGCCCAACTGAATATTTTTACTCTTCAATGAAGGGTCATTCTTATTGTAATTTCTGTGCTACTGTACTTCTCTAACACTTTGAGGGCTTTATTGAAAATGGATTATAGTTAGTCTGTATTGCCCCCTGCTATGTTCTAAATGTCTGTGTCCCAATAAAATGTTGAAACCCTAACATTTGAGGAATTAGAGTTCTTATAAAAGAGATTCCACAGACATTCCTTGCCCTATATGAAAACACCAGCTATGATTTGAAAAGAGGGTCCTCACCAAAATGTAACCATGCTGGTATCTTGACCTTGGACTTCCAGCCTCCAGAACCATAAGAGATAAGTTTCTGTAATTTATAAGCTACCTAGTCTGTAATACTTTGTTATAGCAGGTTGAAAAGACTAAGACTTCGCTAGGCTAAATACTCTGAAGATTCAAGTTTTAACCTAATTAGTTTTACATTCTATACCTTGCAGAGTGTGGTAACTTGCTCACAGTAGATATTTGTTAAATGCTGATTAAAGTGATTTGAATTAAACAAAGTAGCCACAGAAGATAATGCTCAAAGTGAAATTTTGGATAAAAATAACCACCTACGCATACTAAAACAAAATGCTACTTGATACTACTATTTAGATATTTTCACAAGATGTATACCTTCAGAAAGATTTATTACAGCACAGTGCAAAGATTTGTTTTGTCATCTGTCTTCATGATTACATCATAAGTTCTTGGAGGCAGTATCTGCAGGGTCTATCACAGTGCCTAGCATATAATAACAACTTAATAAATGTTTATTGCATGAGTAACTCAATGGAAGAATAATAAATGAATATACTCAAAGGATAGTTGATCTAAATGAAATTATCATGACTGAAAAGTGCTAGGTTTCTGAAAAAAGTAAAGAAGTAGACAAAAAATGGAGGTCAATAAAATTTTCAATACAAACTAGAATCATAGAAGTATCTTGTGCTGTGTAGAAACATTAAGATTTTGGAAGGTTTATGGTATTGAGCATGTTTACCAGATGATGTTTATTAGTTATTACTATGAGGGAAATGTCTTAAAAACTTTTATGAGGCTATTAGTAGTGAAAAAATATCTCAAGTAACTTATTCAAAGTAGTCCTAATATACACCACTTTTGCTAGTTTGTCTTAAACTACTTAAGAAAACACTAAAAAGATAAAACATGGGATCAAAGCTCAAAAAATACAAGGATAGATCTGGGAGGAACTTCATTAACCAATAATAGGTCAATTTCCTTGGCATTTTCAGTTTTCATTTCACACCTGAAAAAGGAAGATACTTTATGGTTTCCTTGTGTTTCTTCCCATGGGTCTATATCCAGAGTATATACCAACCAATGAAAAAGATGATTCATATGCTGATTTTTGATGTATTTAAAGCTTATTTGCAAATCTCCCCCACTTTCTCATTTGCCATCTTTCTCACCTTCAGAGAAAGCATCTTTCAGAAACAGCTGGGCAAGACCTGTGGAGGGGACCCCTTGATTGCTTATTGTTTACTGGCTGCTTTTTTCTTCAAAAACAAAGCTCTGAAGACAGTGACAGAAATATTCTGGATACAGTGGATGGAGGGACTCTGGTTGCTGTCTATTATATCTTCCAGTTTCAGAGGCCCAAGCAGGAAGTAAAAGAGAAATCACCACCTCAGTAGAATGAATACCTGCTAGAAACTGAGAGTCATATTACAATCTGGACACATCAATTTTGTAAGTGTGAATTTCATGAAGATTTTGTTGTCACTGATTTATCAGAATGTGATTTAGGGTAATTGAGCCATCCTATATGCTGAGAATCAATGAATTCAAGAAGTGCCCATTCAATAATTTGTAACAGGGAAAACAAAAACAAAAACAAAAACAAAAAAACAAAGCAGAACACTAAATAACCAAAACCTATTATGGAATACCACTTTGAAGACCCAAGGGAAGAGTATATCTCTAAAATTAATGTCTTACAAGACTCAAGAGAACATTCTGGAATGTACTTACTATTCTCAATAAAATCCAAGAAGAATGAGCCTCCATCAGGCAGGACTAGTCAGGAGTAAAGAATACAATGAATTATAAAACAGAGATAGACAAGCTAAAGAAAAATTTCAATAAAACTAAATGTATAACAGGAAAATTCAAGCCCATGTTTTACAAGGCTCTGAGGATACTGAACTATAGTAATGATAACACAGAAGCATGAATCAGTGACATGGAAGATGGATTTGAGATGCTCTTTTAAAATGTGCAAGAAGAGGGTAAAGAGATTAAAATTATGAAAGAGAACATGATAGTTCATAAGACCTAAAGGGGAGCTTTAATATGTGACTAATTTATATTCCTAAAGAAGGAACTAAAACATAATGCAGGAGCAGTAAATAAAGATATAATAGGCAAAAATCTGACTGACCTGAATATGCAGATTTGAGTGACATGACTAAATTCAAAATGTACATAAAAATGTAACCTACAAAATTCATATCGAAAAAGTTTTGAATTCCAAGGTAATTAACTAATAATTTAAAAACTGTCAAGTACATGTACTCTGAAAACTGTAAAACATTGATGAAAGAAATTGAAGACAACACAAATGGAACGATATTCCATGCTCCCGATTAGAAGAATAAATATTGTTAAAATGTCTATATGACCCAAAGCAATCTACACATTTAATGCAATCCCTATCAAAATAAACAACAGTATTTTTCACAGAACTAGAATAATCATAAAATTTGTATAGAACCACAAAAGAGACTGAAAAGCCAAAACAATCTCAACAACAAAAAACAAAGCTGGAGGTATCACAATTCCAGATTCAAGTTATACTACAAAGCTGTAGTAATCAAAACGGTATGTACTGGCACACAAACAGACACTTAGATCAATGGAATAAGGTAGAAAGCCCAGAAACAAACCCACGATCATATGGGTAATCTCCAACAAAAGAGTCAAGAGTATGTAATGGGAAAAAGTTTCAACAAATAGTGTTGGGAAAACTGGATGGCTACTTGCAAAAGAATGAAACTGGACCTCTTTCTTAAACCATACACAAAAATAAACTCAAAATGGATTAAAGACCTAAATGTGGTTCACTTCTGTGTCACATACACTGAAATTGGAATGATACAGAGAAGATTATCACAGCCCTTGCACAAAGATGACACAAAAATTTGTGAAGGGTTTCATAAGGAAAAAAAAAAAAGACCTAAAAAGACCTAAATGTGAGACAAAATAAAAATCCTAAAAGAGAGCACAGGCAGTAATTTCCTTGACATTGACCATGGCAACATTTTTCTAGATGTCTCCTGAGGCAAAGGAAACTAAAGCAAAAATAAACTATTGGGGCTACATCAAAACAAAAAGTTCTGCACAGCAAAGGAAACAACAGATCTAAGAAATAACCTACTAACTGGGAAAAGATGATGTATCAGATAAAGGGTAGTATCCAAAATATATAAAGAATGTATACAAACTCAACACCCCCAAAACAAATAATCCCAATTAAAAATGGGCAGAAGACATGAACAGACATTTCTCTAAGGAAGACATACAGGTGGTCGAGAGACACATGAAAGGATGCTCAATATCATTCCTCATCAGGGAAATGCACATCCAAACTACAGTTAGATACCACCTCACACCTGGCCAAATGGCTACACATAAAAACACACAAAAAACACATGTTGGAGAGGATGTGGAGAAAGAGGAGTCCTTGTGCACTGTTGGTGGGAATGCAAACTGGTACAGCCACTGTGGAAAGCAGAATGCAGGTTCCTTTTAAAAAGTTAAAAACAGAACTACCCTCTGATCAGTAATTGCTCTGTTTGGTATTTACCCAAAGAATACAAAAACACTAGTTCACAAGAATATATGCACCCCTATGTTTATGGCAGCATTATTTATAATAGCTAAATTACGGAAGCAGCCCAAGTGTCCACTGATGGATGAATCAATAAAGAAGATGTGTGTGCGTGAGTGTGTGTGTGTGTGTGTGTGGTGAAATATTATTCAGCCGTAAAAAAGAATGAAATCTTGCCATTGCACAGACACGGATGGAGCTAGAGAGTATATTGCTAAGGAAAATAAGTCAGAGAAAGACAAATACCCTATGCTTTCCCTCATAAATGGAATTTAAGAAACAAAAAAATGAACAGAGGAAAAAAGGAGAGAGACAAACCAAGAAACAGACTCTCATCTGTAGAGAACAAACTGATGGTTACCAGAAGGGAGCTGAGTGTGGGGGAGGGGTGGGTAAAATAGGTGACGGAGATTAAAGAATACATTTATCATGATAAGCAGTGATCAATCTATAGAACTGTTAAGTCACTATATTGTACACCTGAAACATAACACTGTATGTTAACTACACTGGAATTAAAATAAAAAAAAACAAAAAACAAAACAAAAACCTGTTAAGTATCCAAATAAGTGGAAAGGGAAAAGAAAGGATTATTCACAAAGGAAAAATGTATCTAGATAGCTTCGGATATTGTTCCTGCAAATATTCTGAAACAGTGAAAAATATCTAAGAACTTTGAAATGATAACATTGTGATCTAAGGATTTCACATCGCAACAACTTGTATTTCTTGTGTAAAAGCCATTAAAGGACGGTTTCAGATGCATAAAGTAGTCAGAAAAAGAACATTTACAAAATGTATGATCTGAAATGTTGCTCCAAATTAATCTCAAGGGATAAGATTTTAAAAATCCAAAGACAGGAGGGTCATGGCACAAAAAGATGTTTAGGTCAAAATATCTGGAATCCTTATTGATAATTCTTTGGTAGGTTGATCCTATGAACTAGAACGTCTTTCACTTGTTTCTCTTCACCTCTCACACCATCCTCGTCACCAGGAAACATATTTCTCATGCTTCATTTTTCGCCTCACAGTTTATAAAGAATCTCTTGTTAGGTCCAATAACTTGGGAACTAACCAGCATGTATGAGATGGCTAGAACATGATATTTGCATGGCTGAGATACTATGCTTGAGAGAGTTTCTGTTTGTTCCACATAAGGCAATGTGTCATCAATTTTCTTTTTTTACTAACTTTTTTCTCATTAATGGGGCTAGTATTATGAGTAGATGTTTTTTTACAGATTAGGAAACTGTTGCTCAGGAAGGCTAGTTGACTCAATACCCCCACATCTGTGGGAAATAAATTTGAATTTGTGTCTTCTGACTTCAGATCACATACTTACTTCTTATGTATCTTGAATTTATGACCTCTTTGTGGATTTTCAAAAATGGTACTTTATATGTTTTCTTGGTTTTATTTCATCAAAAAAGAAATAATCTTTATGTCACTGAATATTTGTAATTGGTCTAACCTATACTGTTCAACTCTCAAGTGTATAATTACTATCCATAAAGATATTTATATCTAAAAAAGTTGGCATAATAGATTCCAAATCTTTTTTTTTTAACATATATTGTCTTGATTACTCTGAATCAGATTATAGCCCAGCATTACATTTTTGGTGAGAAATTTGAGAACACTTAGTTTTAGCTACAGTGAGACTTTAAAAAAATACATTTTGATATAGTTTCAAAATTATGAGGATTTACTAGAATAGTGTAAAGAACCCCTATACGACATATACCTAAATTTCCCAATTACTTTTGTTGCCCCATTTAGTTTATCAATCTCTTCTATTTCTCTCTATATTTATACATACATGCATATTTTCCTTCAAGTATTTGAAAATACATTGAAATCGTGCCCTTTCATCCTTAAATAATTTAGTGTGTGTTCTGAGTCTCCAAATCAGAAAATTTAACTCAATGACATATTATTATCTAATCCACAGTCCCTGTATTATATACGGTTATAAAGGGGGCTCCTGGCTGGCTCAGTCAGTACAACATGAAAGAGAGTCTTGATCTCAAGCCAAAGTTGCTTCCCAATTTCCACTCTGATTCACAATGTGATCAAATGTTATAACAATAAAATCTTAAAAGTATAAATGTGTGTTTGTTTTCCTTAAACTACAGTTCTGAAGATAATCCGGGATGCCAACTCCATATTTTTTAATGGCTCTGTTCCTTAGTTTCACTAGAAGGACAACTCTGATATTTCCTATTGGAGGTGAAATAAAGATAGAATGTTTCTTCTTTGAACCAACTAGTACTTTCAGGCTTTATTGGATTTTTTTTTAACGTTTATGGAATTTAAAAAATTAAAGAAACTCAAAAGGGACTTAGATAGAACTTTCAATAAATATTTACCCCTAAAGTACAGCTGAAAAAGGTAATTTTGCTAGAATAAAATAAAGAGGTCCACTTGACTTTTACAATTTTAAGATCCCTGAAAACACATTGTTTGTTGAACAATTATGAGCTAGGGTGCAAAAAATACCCAATTCTATAGCCATGTAAATTTGAACAAAATTAATATGGTTTCTTCCTCAGAGCCTTGAATATATATTAATCTTAAATCTATAGAATACAGAGCATTTCTCCAATTTGCTTGACCACATAAGCCTTTTTGGAAGATTGCCTATAATAGTTTCATTGTCTAACTGACTTTAGAAGTTGCCTTAAATTCTGAAAAACAACATAACATAACTCACATCAGATATCTTTAAGGCTTTAGTAAGAGCAAAATTATAAAGAAATATCATTTTTAAAAAAATTTTTAAAGAGATTTTATTTATTTATTTGACAGAGAGAGATGACAAGCAGGCAGAGAGGTAGGCAGAGAGAGAGGAGGAAGCAGGCTCCCTGCTGAGCAGAGAGCCGGATGCGGGGCTCAATCCCAGGACCCTGAGATCATGACCTGAGCCAAAGGCAGCAGCTTAACCCACTGAGCCACCCAGGTGCCCCAAGAAATATTATCTTTTATTTCCCTGTTCTTAGTTTGGGATTACATATAAGTAAAGGACAACTAAAACAATGAAGCCATATAGAGAAGAAAATGATGAACAGAACTGTACATGAGCAATTCAAATGACTATGGAAGAACCATACAAATGACTACTAATAATGAAAGTGATGATTAGCCAGATGGAATATAGTGTATTCTGAGGCAAAAAGTACACGTATTGAGACTTTTGCTCCTCAAGATCATTCTCCCCTAGATGTCCATCAACAGATGAATGGATAAAGAAGATGTGGTATATATATACAATGGAATACTACACAGCCATCAAAAGAAATAAAATCTTGCCATTTGCGACGACATGGATGGAACTAGAGGGTATTATGCTTAGTGAAATAAGTCAATCAGAGAAAGACAATTATCATATGATCTCCCTGATATGAAGAAGTTGAGATGCAATGTGGGGGGTTTGGGAGGTAGGAAAAGAATAAATGAAACAAGATGGGATCAGGAGGGAGACAAACCATAAGAGGCTCTTAATCTGAGAAAACAAACTGAGGGTTGCCGGGGGGAGGGAGGTAGGGAGAGGGTGGTGGGATTATGGACATTGGGGAAGGTATGTGCTATGGTGAGTGCTGTGAAATCTGTAAACCTGGTGATTCACAGACCTGTACCCCTGGAGCTAATAATACATTATATGTTAATTAAAAAAAAAAGATCATTCTTCTTTTCTTCATTAGAATATAGAGGTTAATGTTAACTTTTAAAAATGTTTATTAAAGGCTCTAAGTCCCTTTTGAGTTCCTATAATTTTTAAAATTCCATAAAGTTTAAAAAATCCAATAAAGTCCGAAAGTACTAGTTGGTTCAAAGAAACATTCTATCTCTATTTCTCCTTCAATAGGAAATACCAGAGTTGTCCTTCTAGTGAAACTAAGGAACAGAGCCATTAAAAAATACGGAGTTGGCATTCTGGATTGTCTTCAGAACTGTAGTTTAGGAAAACAAACACTTCTTTATACTATTAAGATTTTGTCATGATAACATTTGATCACATTGTGAGTCAGGGTGCAGCAACTTTGGCTTGACTGTGCTCAGCTCGGTAGTCTTCTTTTCTTAACTTCTGAAGAATGGTTACCAAGATCAAGTAATTAACACACCCATCACTTCACATAGTTAAAGTAGTAAACTTTTTTTTTCTTTTTGTGGTAAATGCTTAAGATCTATAAGGTTACTCGTGTGGCTGTATTCAATTAGGAGTTTGCTAGGGCTGGAACATCCAAGATGGCTCCTCATCTCCCAGGGTCTTTCCTCCAACAGTCTTCCCTCTAGCTTGGGTTTCATCACACTTCTGATTGTGTCACACTTACCATTGGGTTATTGGCTAAACCAAATCACATGGCCAAGCCTAGAGTGGGAAAGGACGATACCCAAGCATGTGCATGTTATGAGCTGTGATGTTTTAGGGGCCACCAGTAAAACAGCCTGCCCCAAGGGGAAGAATTTAGATCTATTTTTGTCTGTGTTGGCCAATCATTTGCATCTGATCATCCATTCTTAAATTTTGCTTCTCTAGATAAAGACAGAAACTAAAAAAAAAATGAGCATGTATTTATAAAAATGCTTGGTAGTATTTTGGGACACAAACATTTTGTCGCTAAAAAAATTTGACAACTCTAACTGGGGTCACACATAATTTAAATAGCCAAGATTACACCTGAAAGTTGAACTGTTTCTAACGTATTGGCTACTAAAATTAATATCATTGCTAATATCACAGTAAAGTAAAATAGGACTTTTGGGCAAGGAAGTAGGATACACAGAGCTGCCATCGAGCTGCCTTTTGGGAAGTCACTTAAATTTTTTAGGCCTCGGCTCTTTATATATTAAAATTAGTATCTTGAGCTAAATTGCACCTTCACACTCTTTGAGCTCTAAAATTTGTCATATTCTTAAAAGTTCTTTAAGTAGCATTAGAAACATGCAAAAAACAAAATGTAACCCAAATTCCCTCATTAGTCATCTGTTCCAGGGATTGTGATGAATATGTAAACATTGATTTACAGTTGTGAAGATTCTAATTCAACCAATTGGGCCTTGTATTTGCCTTTTTTTTTTTTTTTTATTTGACAGAGGTCACAAGTAAGCAGAAAGGCAGGCAGAGAGGGAGGGGGAAGCAGGCTCCCTGCCAAGCAGAAAGCCCAATGTGGGGCCCAATCCCAGGACCCTGAGATCATGACCTGAGCTGAAGGCAGAGGTTTAACCCACTGAGCCACCCAGGTGCCCCTTGTAGTTGCCTTTTAAAACTGCAGTCACTACAGAAAACATGGTCAGGGGGTGTTTCCAGGATCTACGTGCTCTTGGATATTCCAGGATAGCATCATGATAGAACTCAGTAATAAAAAAGGTCCTTATAGAAGACTAGATGATACTTTGCATAAATCTACAAATATTATGATTTAAAAAAAGAAAGAGAGGTTACAATGTCTTAAAATTGTAGAAGTTAAGGGGTGCTTGGTAATCCCTGGATACTAAAGGTAAAGCTTAAAAAACATTTCTTACTTTTAAATTTTTCTTCCCCGGCTTTCTGCCTTTCCAACATTCTGGGGCTGTTGAGTAACTTCATCTGCAAAACCCCTCCAACATCCCCCTCCTACTCCCATGAGTACCTTTTCCCTTCCACTCATTTAGTTTAGATTTCTTTTTACCCTTTCAAACAAATCACCCTAAGCTTACAGAGATCTAAGACATTACCTTGTGTCTGCTGATCAACTGTTGTTTGCAAGGTAGAATTTCTGGCAAACCCGTAAATTGTTTCCTTTCTCTAGTTCTTATTTCCTTTTCCTTGGGCATTGCTAAATTTTTATACCACTTCACATTGTGGATGCAGCATCTCCAAATAAGTTAGTTCACAAGCTAGTTGATTTCATTTTTCTACCTTCTTATATCCCATGTCTCTCATACCAATTGGCTCATCCTTTTGATGAGGAAAAGTTCTCCCTGATATGTGGGCTTCAAGTAGTGCTGAAATGAGCTCTGGACCCATAATGGGATTTCCATGCAGAAATTATTTCTGCTTTGGGTTACTGACCCATAATGTAAGCTTATTTTTATGATTTGAGCTGAGCTCCCTTTTCACCCTGAGTCCTCCACTTCTCTCGGGTTGATCTTGCTATCTCTGATTATGACATAGAGCTGTCTTACAGAACTCTCTAGGATGACAGAAATGTCCCCTATTTGTGCCATTGCACACTGTTACGCATTGTAATTTAGCTGCTTCACAAAACTGTGTTTTTCTCCACAATCAGATATGAAACTCTCTGAGGTCAGAAACTGTGTTTAACATTTCTTTTGTGTTCCTCTTGGCAACACAGCATATGCCTGGCACCTGGTTGCCGCTCCCTGTTTATTGAATGGATAAATAAAGTTGGTTACATTAGGGAGCAGGGTGACTGGGCAGATGGTGCCCAAATCACAAAAGCCTCGCTTTTTTTCTCCTAGAAGTGATGGCAATATTTTGATAATTTTCCCGTAAGGTTCCAGAAAAATCTCTGAGGACGAGAATATCCAGTTAGGGGGCCTGGTAAGCAGAGAACCTGTTTCTGGGAAATTGCAGGCTAAAGTTCAGCGGTGTTGCATGCCAGGTTTGTCTCTGATTTCCTCCCAGGATAAAATCCACCTAAGCAGAAAAGAGTACAGGAGTGAAATTCTAAGCTTTCTCTCATGTGTGTAGAAAGCCACATGGTGGCTCCCACCACTAGTGATTTCAGACCTGTGTAATAGTTCTGTTTTGACTTCTTGCAACTTCTTGAAATTGTTGGCTATCTTATCGGTATATTTTGTCTATTCGAACTGTTGGCATGAAGATGATTACTCCCGAACTTTCTCAACTGGAGTGGGACAAGAAAACAAAAAGATAAAGCAAATAACAAAAGCAATGCAACACACTGCTTATGATTTCAAACTATCCTGATGAAACATTTCTGAATATCATGTGAAACTATCAGTAGGTTTGGAAAGATATACCAGACTGAAGTAACAATACATTGTCAGTAACGTTTTTGGAAATAGTCAACAATGTTTAGAATTTGTTTACACATATGGAATGTGTTTTAGATGTAACAGCCAGGAAAACCTCATTATTACAGACTTCACTGGAAGATCTCTGAGGTCCCTTCCAGCTTTAAAATGCTGAATATAATTCAGAATTTATGATAATTTGAACTAGGCTAGGCTGAAATTTACTTTTGTATGATCTATGGAGCAAGGATTTGCTAATAGTGTAAACAAGATTGCTTGAGGCTTTTAACCAAGCTGTTCTTAAAGATTTTAACACATTGTGTGATACAAATGGGTCTACCTAATTTCAGACGATTCCCACCTATTTATTAAAGCATGCAATGAAAGTCTGTTACTTAGAAGTGCTTTTATCAGCAGCTAAATTTACAGTGTGAATTTGAAAGTAATATATCTGCATTTCTTATTAGCGTTTCTAATTTGTTATTATTTGTTGTTGTTAATTCAGACTGGTTTCTTCAAGAGTAGAATATATCAGTGAGGTTTTTTTATAATTAGAAATGACTATTCCAAATACGATTGTTTATTTCAGTTGTTTATTTTTCCTTTCCTTTATGGCATTTGCTCTTTATATCTTGATTTATTTACAACATATACTTATTAAGCATTGATATTATTTCACTGCTATTCCAGGTGCGATTGAGTTTTTGTGGCAACCTGATTACTCTTTAAGGAATAATTAAACACTCAGAGCATCTTATATTTAGCTCTGATTCTAATATTTGTTTATAACTCTTCAAGAGTACAATAAATTCACATAGAAACTATAAGATTAGGTCGATTCCTATAGTCTTCATTATTTTTTCTTAAACAGGCTGTCATCTTAATTTGTTTTTCTTGATGTTAAACTAATTCCCCATTTATACAAAGGCTAAGAAAGTCTATACTATACTATGGAACTGAAAACTGACTCTAGGCAACAAGGTTGACTATTTTACTTAAGACAGCAAAGATTCTTCTCAAGATTTGTACAATTAACAGATGCATATTTTACAAAAATGAATATCAAAAATAGATACTTTGTAAGATCTTCTATAGTTTAGAATGGTAATTCAAAAATCATTGAATAAAAAACACAGTATAAGAAATATTTAGTATCAGTCACTATAGCTAAAATATGAAATAAGTTCTACCAGAATAGGTGTGCATAAAAATCTCTACGGTTTCTCTCTGCCAGCATACAGATGTATTGATAACACATAGGGCAGTGGCTATAGCAGCTGGCTAAATTTTATAGGCCCTGTTTATAGTAAAAGGTAAAGAGCAATGTCTGTGATAATATCAAACCCGTACAATTCATACAAAACTACTACCTCAGTAGTGCTTTCACTTTTTTAAAACATTTAAACTTACACTATTAAAATGTTCAGTTCAATAGTATTTGTTAAATACATGTTATACTACTTGCACTAGCCTGAGTGCTCTGTACATGTTATCTTACTTAATCCTCACAAGAACCTGTGAAGTAGGAGCACTGATTATCTCATTTAATAAAGGGGGATATGGAGGCCCTGAGTGAGCAACTTGCACGAGGGACACGATGGAAGAAACACCTGATCACACATCTGTCTGATTCTAAAATGTTCGCTCTCGTCCTTCAAGTTATTGTCTTTCTGAGAAAAGATTTTTTTCATATATTTTCTCATGGTGTCCCTTGCACTGATTATCTTAATTACCTTTTTCTCTCCATATATTAAATATCAAAAGCCATTCATGTCACTAAACAATGAGAGAAGTTTTTTGAAAAGGTATGGCACTATTATGTTGGAAGAGGCGAAAAACGACCTAAGGCCTTACATGTTTTGAATGGTGGTCTAATAAAATTTGAATATAGCTATTGGGAGATTATTTTGCTCAGCCATCCAAGGGGGCATCTTTTGAAATTCTATCTTGTTCCACCAATGTTTCAATGTTAAATTATTCATCTGAATTCTTTTTTTTCTTTTTTTTTTTTTAAGATTTTATTTGTCAGAGAGAGAGAGAGAGAGAGAAAGCAAACGCAGGGGGAGAAAGAGAAGCAAACTCTGTGCTGAGCAGGGAGCCCCCTGTAGGGACTCCATCCCAGGACCCTGGAATCATGACCTGAGCCGAAGGCAGATGCTTAACTGACTAAGCCACCTAGGAGTCCCCCGAAATTCTTTTACCAGTGAAATGATTTATGCATCTCATTCAACTCAGGACTTCTGCTTCATGCTGGTTAGTTGGAAAGGGTAAGTTTTACTCATTACTTCCTAACATAAAGAAAGTGTGATGATGTAGAAAATATAACTTATTGAAATACTCACTTTTAGAGATTCTCATACATGAGACTTAAAATTTAGTGATCTCTAAATCTTTCCTTGGTTTATTTTAATCCTTTTTTCTCTCTAAAATGAGTATTACTCCAGACTTTACAGTAAGTATTACCCAAATGCAGAGAGCACCCAACTCAAAGTAAGCTATTTTGATGCTACCAATAAAACTCCAGTGGCGTTTTGGCTTGGTGGTCCCTAATGATTGAACTTGCTACACATAATTAACAAAAAATAAAACCAAGAAAGGATATAACTGCACATGATAAAATCTGTTAACTAAAATTAGATGAAGAATAGCATCTTATTAAAATATTTTTGTATAATATTATCCAGGAAAATTTATCTTGGTAGAATAATGACCCAAACCAAAACGTGAGAAAGTATAACCATTAAAAAGTTTTGATTTGAGGGCGCCTGGGTGGCTCAGTGGGTTAAGCCGCTGCCTTCGGCTCGGGTCATGATCTCAGGGTCCTGGGATTGAGTCCCGCATTGGGCTCTCTGCTCAGCAGGGAGCCTACTTCCTCCTCTCTCTCTCTCTGCCTGCCTCTCTGCCTACTTGTGATGTCTCTCTGTCAAATAAATAAATAAAAAATCTTAAAAAAAAAAAAGTTTTGATTTGAAAAAAATTGATTAATCAAATTTTTCTTATAAAATTTACATTGCAGCTTTGCACAGTGGCAGTGTCATAGCCAATGAGGTTTATCCAAAGTGCGATTATTGCTAATTGAAAATTTACATTGCAAATAACTGATCCCAATTACAAATCTTCGGTAGAAGAAAAAAGACAATGGAACTAAGAATAGTATGTAACTACTCTATGTAACAAGTTGATCATGGATTTAATTGGGCTTAATGGATTTACTCTAAAAAGTAACCTAAAATATTTATTCTAAAAAATAAAATTTATCAACATTTCTATAATGACAAAATATTTATGTTCATAAATAGAAAGTCAAAATATCAAAATGTCAAAGTTAGGGTTCAAAATATTTACCCCTCAAAATAGTAAAGAGAGCAGGTTCAAAATATTTTGTATTGTTTCCAGATCTACTGTTTCCCTCACCAAATCTTCTCATTTACAAAATGAATTTGATAATGATAATATCTGTCCCATCTACCAACTCATAGAATTTTTGTAGAGATCAAATGAGATAATAATTATAAAAGTGTTTGTTAATTAAGATGTTATTTAATAGCATTTAAAATAGTATTTATTATTCCAAACTGCTTATTAGACATCCTTAGTTGAATGCATACCTAGTACTAATTAAAATTACAGCAGCCCCTGCCCAACAACCCCCACCCCCACCACCCTGGGCAATTAACCTTTCTCTGTAACTTCTTTACTCTGTCAATGATATCATGATTCTAACAAGTCTTCAGGATTTGAGAGTTGAAAACTCAGAATTTCTTGGGACTCCTTCATCATAACCACTGAAGCTAAATAGAACATGCTAATGAGATTACAAATGCTATAACCAAATTATGGTTACACTTCAATTGCTTTTCAGTGATAGCCTTATCCCATTTTAGATAATAGATACATTTCTGAAAGTTTGCAGAAATTATTTTTTTTAAATGAAATTCAATTCTATATGTAAAAAATGTTATTTTATGGAATCTACTTTGAAGTTTTGGGTAGGGTGAAAAATTCATTGTCACTATAGATTTTTCTATATGTTCTGTCATTAAAATATGGCACACAAATATTGTTTTCCTTTTTTCAAAGAAGCTCTTGTAAAGGACATAACAAGTGTAGTTCATTGAAGATTTGCTTCTCTCACCAAGCTAGTGATTCAATGACCCATTGAATTAGTGTCACTGTGGTTATGTGGTTTGGTTTTCTGCTTTATATTAAACCTAAAAGCTTTAAATAAATGAGTGTGATTAATTGAAAGTTTTAAGCAGTAGTAAAACAAGGTCAAAGAAGAAGGAACAAAGAGTTATCCTGTACTTTATGTTTGAGGCAGTGCAGATGACATTTAAGATATAACTGTAAGGAACAACTAAATTATAGTGACCATAACTTAGCTGTGTGATCAATTTTATTTTCAGTGAGACTTGGGATAAAACAATATGAATCAGTAGAACGAATTTTGTTTGCCAGGGTAACTGTTCACAGTATTTGAGTGAATTTATTGTGTGGAAAAGAAATATATTAATTTTTTTAATGATAAAAGTTTAAAAAATGGTACTAGTGCATGTTATAAAAATTGGTGTTATAGAGCCATCTCAGGCATTTGCTTTCTTATTCTGGGAAGTTTTTATTATTTGAAGATTTTTTTTCACATGATTTTATCAATTCTTATGTATTCTTCACAAATTTCTAAGCACATCAATGAATCCATCTTGATATGACTATGATTAACTTAAATGACATGGTCATGGTTTAATCATACATGTTAAGCATAAAGTCATTTTTCTTATGTAACTACTAAAATTAAAGCTGAGAGACCCAAGTTTAGAACATTTCTATTTCACTAGTATAACAGAAACCAGATCAATATGTGGAAAATACGAGAATGTATCATAGTACAATTCTTCAAAAATTTTAAGGCAATAGGTGAGGATATCATTAAAAAATATGACGGCATATAGACCAGCAAGACAAGCCTCCTGTAATTAGGTTATAGCTTTTAAGATGAAATTGTATAGATTTCCATGTTTCTTTATGGACGAGGCGGGGCAGTGGGGTGGGGGGGAGAAAGAAAGAACAGGGAAAAAAGCAAGAAAAAAAAAAAGAATTGGAACAAAGGTTTTGTATTATTCATCCAAAGCTGCGTGGACCCAGTGGTATCTGAGTAGTACAAGTAGCACCTTCATCTGTAATGCCTAGAACAGGTATGGAAAGAAACGAATTCACTAACTAATGAAATTAGTATCTGAACTGATCTTAAGAGATAACATATGTTGAGCCACAATGTTATTTCCAGTGTAAAGTGTGGTAACCAAGTTTACCTTAGTCCCTACCATTCATAAAATGGTTGAAGGTTTTATGAGTGGGTTATATTTTTAGGTGCGTTCAATTAATTAATTAATTATAAAAGGATTTTATTTATTTATTTATTTATTTGACACAGACAGAGAGAGAGCACAAGTAGGCAGAGCAGCAGACAGAGGGAGAGGGAAAAGCAGGCTTCCTGCTGAGCAGGGAGCCAGATATGGAGCTCAATCCCAGGACCTGAGCTGAAGCCAGACGCTAAAGCGATTGAGCCACCCAGGTGCCCTGCATATGAAGTGGTCAATTTTTCTATGGTTAGTGACTGCATATTCTGGATTTTCCACTTCGGTCTAGACTTCATAAAAATATTATTATTATTATTTTTTAATAAAAGCAAGTCTCTAGATGTATAATTAAATGAAATTTACTCTGAATTATTTCTGTGTAATTAAGTCACAAATGAGAAGAAAAAAAGGCTATTATCAGGCATTTCCTACTTTTATTTATTTTACTTAATTTTTAAAAAAAGATTTTATTTATTTTAGAGAGAGAGAGAGAGTGAGCAAAGGGAGAAGCAGACTCCGCAGTGTGGAGCCTGACGTCGGGTGTGATCTCAAGACCCTGGGATCATGACCTGAGCCGACATTAGATGCTTAACCCACTGAGCCACCCAGGCACCCCAGATATTTCCTCGGTTTTAGATCTAGAATATATGGACATTTTATCTATGGCGTAATATCATATTTCAATATTGTGTTTTCATTAATTAGTGGTATACATTGTACCCCTTAAACTATTGTTTGAACTATAATTTCCAGGTCCCTGAGCTATCCTTTCCTGCTTTAAACAAAGAATGTTTAAGGTGTAAGCGCATCTAAACTAGGTGAGCAGAATGCAAAGGATTTTATTCCTTTCAGCATTGAATGGTATATTCTCTCTCACGTTCTCCATCGAACCTTCTCTTCCTGTATTTCCTGTGTCACTCTGTCCACCTCCATAAGTCCTGAGGTCCCTGTGTGTCTGTCTGCTCCATTGTCATTGTTCTCATTCACCCCCTTGTTATTCCTCAAGTGAACTATTATTCTGTTCTCCACCTTCACTCTCTCTTCCATTCCCCAGTGTACGTTCCATTCTGTTGCCAGAATTATTTATCTAAAATTTGAATCGTACTAAATTACTCTCTTTAGAACCTTCAGGGCCACTCTCAGATAAATGATCTCCCTCTCCAGACTTATCTCCTCTTAACTTCCTGCCTCACAATAAGTACTATAGTCACACTGAGTTCTATGTCTTTCCCCTATGACTGCATACCAACTTGGGTGTCCACACCTCTAATATACTGATAAATCTTCTTTCCAGGATCTCTTGAAAATGGTAGCTGGCCCTCTAGTTCTTTCTGAACCTCTCTAGGGAACTTCATTTAGAGGTTAGGAAGGGAGAGGAGAGGGCACTATCTATGAGCTGTCGCCAGGTGTCAGCTACTTCCTGTAGATAATCTGACTTAAGTCCTCACAACAACTGTATGACATGGGTATCATTTTTATTTTACAAATACAATTAAAAAATATTAGGTTGAGATTGTCAAAGGCAATCCCTGTGGTTAAATGTAGAGCCTAATATATACGTATACCAAATCACCACAGTGTAAGCTTTAAATATCTTATAATTTTGCTTGTCAATTACTATCTCGATAAAGCTGAATAAAAACAGAGTCCTTCTTTAACAAGAGGGAAAAAAAAGCTGTGCCTAGTATCAAACATTTGACTCCAAGGACCAAAATCTTTGCACTGTGTGACAGACGTTCTAGATCTTTCACCAGGATCAGGGTATCTTACCACCTGGAAGTAGATCAGGTTAAAGTATGGTATGTTCCTGTGATTCACTCACAATACAGAATAGATTTTGGTCTTTGAGAGTTGCCAAGATCGATCCTCATCATCTCACTCCCACAGATACCATGGGCCAATAGTCTCTATCTTGCTACTTTAATATTTTGTCCAGAGGGATCATCAATTCCCAGCGGTGTCCCTCTAGATGAACCTTGGAGCAGATCTCACTTGGGTCCACATTCACTGGCTAACTGATTCTACAAAATTGGCTCCCAAATCACGAGTTAGCCACATAGATGGGAACTGTCAATAAACACTATAAAACTCAGGGTCCCAAGAAAACAATGTACTATGTTTTCAATTATCATTTTTAAGTGATACACATATTCAACATTTTACACAGAGAGCACCTGTGGGTGGGGAATTTGGGGACAATGATTTGGGGAATTTGGGGACAATGGTTCAGCTTATAATGTTATAATGTTAGGAGACCTTTATTTTCCTTTGAAAACAGAAATTATTACTTTGACATGAAGCTGGCCAGGTGGCAAAAATGAGGTTAGGACAGAGAAAAAACACGATGCCCGCATATCTGCAAACAGTGCTTGAAAGAGACGAGCTCCCCAGAGGCTATAACTCTGTGATCGAAACCACCAGTTTGTAAGAGAATAACATGGGTGAGGACTGTAGTTAGTTAGCAGGGAAACTGCTTGTCACCAAAAACAATGTCTATGCAAACAAAAACCTTGTGTTCTGGCCTGCTGAGAAGAATTCCAAACAAAGGTCCCTGATGGATTGGTTGTCACAATGGACAATGCTTCCCCAGATTTTGCTTTAATTTTCCCCTTCCCCCATCCTGTTCCTTCTCTCTTGATTTTTAGCACTCCCCTTCAATTCCTGGTTCCTACAAAATACACAATTTGTAGGCGATATTTTGGTTCAGACACTGACACGTGATTTGGAGATTTTAAATTCTGTGTACAATAGTATTGTTACATGTGTGTTAGAAGTGAAACAGCAGAGATTCCCAGACACTCCCTGTTTCACACTGAATGGTGTGTTAAGCAAAGTCATCAGCAAGAAACAGTTGCCTGGGTTAAATTTTGTATGGGTCTGGAGTACATTTTAATTGTCGATAGCTTACTTATTTTTCTAGTATCTGACCTTCCTACAAGCAGATGAATATTAATGATAATGGTAAAAGCAAAGGCAACATGGCAGAACTTACATTTTACTCTACTTTACCATCAATTTTGGGGACTGGGAAGTACCTAAGTTTTTGTTGTCTGAAGGAATATATTTATAAGGTCTGCCTACTTACACAGATTAAGAATTTACTTTGGGGGAAAAAGGACAGTAACTATTTCTTTCATTTGTTACCTCACTGGAAACAAGGTGGGAAGTGGTAGAAAGTAGGTAAGAGAAATCATCTACCAGGTGTGGTGACAAACTTGTTTTTATTCAACACACATATATGCAGTGTTTCAAAATGATTACCAAGTTCAGTATGGCCACAATTCCTGTTGTCACACAAATTTGCGATACTTTTTTCTTCTTGCATAGCTTAAGATTCTTTCTTAGATGTGAATTAATAATCACAAAAACTATCACATATTTTGAATTATTTCAAATATTTGTGAGGACAATTATATTTAGAGGGAAAGAACTTCTGAGGTTAAATTTTTTAAAAGCTATTTATTTATTTATTTATAGATTTTATTTATTTATTTGAGAGAGAGAGACAGAGCAAGCAGGGGGATGAGCAAAGGCAAAAGGAGAAGCAGATTCCCTGCTGAGCAGGAAGCACAACGTGGGGCTTGTTCCAGGACCCTGGGATCATGACTTGAGCCGAAGGCAGACACTTAACCAACTGAGCCACCTAGGTGTCCCCAAAGATTTATTTTTTTATTTGAGAGAGAGAGTGTGCACGCATGAGTAGGGGGAGGGTCAGAGGAAGAGAATCTCTGGCAGACTCCTCACTGAGTCAGGAGCCTGAAGCCGGGCTGGATCCCAGGACCGTGAGATCAGGACCTGAGACAAAGCCAAGAGTTGGTTGCTTAACCCACTAAGCCACCCAGGCACCCTGGACGTTAATATTTTATAATACTAGATGAAATGATTTTGTGTTAAATAGATATTATATGTACTTAACATATATATGTATGTAAGTATCCATATTAGATTATTTACACATATCTTGTATAGATATTGAGTACTTTGTTAGACATATAGAGAAGACTAAGACAAATTTCCCCTAACTGGCGAACTATGATGATACTGGGCTTTTCCCCTAAGTAGTTATGTTGCAGAAGGAAAGTGGGCGATAGAGATGGGAGATGGTCAATGATAAATCCAAATTTACACAATGAGGACAGGACTTGAAAGTCCATTTATGTAGCATGCATATATATATATATATATATATATATATATATATATATTCCTTTGTAGTATGATATTATATTAACATTAAGATAAATATTTGCCAAATGAAAAATTGAATGACTTAAATAATTTAAGTCAAACTCCATATTAAAATATGATTGCATTTAATAAGATAATATTTAAGAACCACTCACAAGTTTCTGTATTCAAAACCCTTAAAAATACCAGCTCCCCTTCAGAATAAATTGGTTTTAAAATCTTTTTTAAAAAACAAAATTTACAGTAAGATAAAGCCAGCAGAACAATGGTATAAATTATTAGATAGCTATGAATATATATAGATATTTCATTACAGGTAGAGGCAGTTTGTGGGGATTTTAAACAAAGAGATATTAGAAGTCTAGGACAGGATTTTTGTATTTAGAGAAGTGTTTGTTTTATATGTTTTTTTTTCTTTTTTTTTATGATGGGAATACGAGGAAAGTACTCAATAGACTAGGACCTCTAATATGAAATTTACCAGCAGTGTAAATAACTATTCCCAGAACAACTTTAGATCTAGAATTTAATGTCATATCATAAGAGCTTCTCCTTTACTTTTGTAGGCATGTTATTATTTCCCCATGTGTTGAACTTTCATATAGTCAGTTTCTTTTAGGAAGAATAATGCTATAGTGTGTTATTTATATGTCAGAGGAAGATGGATACATTTAAGTGATATTTTAGAATAGACATATAATCACTATTGTCATATATTTTAGTGCTCAGTTAAAAAAAGATCAATTTTATTATTTACAATATAGATGAGTGCATCCTCTATGTCAAAAACTGTAACATCGTGTGTGGCAACTTGTTATTCTAGTTTATCTAAATCAGTTTAAAAAAATCTTCCATTATATATGCAGGCTTTTAAATATCTGTCATTGTTTCTTTGCTGAGCATCTAATAATCATTTTTAAAAGGTGAATTTTGATTAATTTTTTTATTATGCTATTGTTACCACTGTCTTGAATTTCATTGGTAGAGCACAAATATGAAGTGTCAAATGGACTTGAATTAAGTCGTACTAAATTTTTACTAAATAGATTTTAAAAAAAATGATGAACCATGGAGAGAAAATAAATAGGTAACATTATAAAATTATATTTAATTTTTCACTTGATGTAGAGATTTAATCCTAGTTGGTGGAGACAGTATGTGAAATGTTTATTTTAGTGTTTTAACTATAAAACCCTTCACCTTATCTGTCACAAATTCTGGTGTGGTGGTAACCAATTTTGTGAAGAAAAACAATTGCTTTAATCAATGATCCTTTATTAAATTGCAGTATAAAATTCGATTTTGTTTTACAAGCGTATTCACTAGTATTAAACGCTTTGGTTTTAAAGAAAAGCTTTAGATTCGGGGCCACCAAAGATAAGAATTCTCAAATTCTCAAGTTTCGGACTTCCTATGAGATAAGCCCAGGTAGGCAGTTTCTTATTTATTATTATTCTTGAGAAGAAGAAAAAGTTTTCTTCTAATTATAGAATATGTATAATATTTCTCTGAATTTATTTTATTTTATGTATATGTATATATATATGTTTAACATTTCTCTGAAT
Organism: Mustela erminea; assembly: GCF_009829155.1. Lineage (NCBI taxonomy): Eukaryota > Metazoa > Chordata > Mammalia > Carnivora > Mustelidae > Mustela > Mustela erminea. The sequence goes on from NC_045619.1 coordinate 59,353,591, forward strand.
TTATTTTATTTTCAACTTATTTCCAGAATACTTGTTTTTCCCTAGGATTATACTCTATGTTCATAAGTTTTTACATTCAAATGTGAAATAGTAAAATAAAAACCTCCCTTTCAAACCAAAGTGGAGGGCTGATTCTGATACCTACGTATTCAGGGAAAAAAAATGAATACCTCTAATGCTCATATTTTACTTAGAAAAAACCCAATGAGGTTTCATGGTTCTTTATTTTAGATCTTTTTAGTCTTGAATAATCTAAAGTCTGTTGATTTATTTGTTATAGTGGCTGGAAGAAATGATCAATCATGCCACAACTGATTTTCAGCATCCTTAAATAAGTTCCATTAAATACAATCATGGATATAGAAGTACAGGTGATTTCTTTCCTAAAGGGATTTAAAATCTAGCTATAGAGAAAAATATTATGCTTGTGAACTAAGAAAAAATATTTTGGGGGATGATAACCCAAGAACAGCTTCTTCTAAAGGAAACACCCATTTCCAGGCCTGGGTGTTCATTCCAAAGCTGCCATTACCTGAACTATGAATGATCGGAACAGTGTGAATTCTTGATTTTAGGGAAGCCAAATTCCAGAATTCCTAGCAGCCCCTTAGCTAGAATAAAATGTGAGTTAAGCCAAGCATACGCATTTTTATGTACTTAGGTTACTAAATGCTTCAAGAATTAATTCAGTATCACAATTGCTACATTTACCAAGTTGCGAAAGCTAAATTCAGACTAGGGTACATGTATGGAACTTCATGCAAGGTAGACTTTCAAGTAGCATAGAATGAAAATAAACCAAAAAAGGCAGTTGTTAGGAGAAAAAGAACTACTCGTGAGGTGTGTGTCTGTGTCAAGTATGACAGAGCACTTGGAAAAAGGTTCTTGATTTCTAGCATCTAAAGTACCTAGAGCCAACTGAAATTCAGAAACAACTGTTAGCATCAGCCTCTGTAAGGTCTTTTCAATGTCTTGTATTTCTGGATTTTCTTGATATCCAGGTGTATCCTTAGTATTCTCTTTTGCTTAAGTTCACTTAAAAAGTCTCTACTCCATGCAACCAACTTGCCTAAAACAAAGAACAATCCAGTCCCAAATAGTGCAGAAAGTAAGCATATAGGAACTTTTAAATTCATTTGAAAATCTGAGTTCAAGTAATTAGAAGTTTTGTACAATTTTTTTTTTTTTGACAGATGAAATCAGAATGTTGACTTCAGGACTTATTTCTTAAATTCATTTTTTAGATAGTAGTCAGCAAACTTTTTCTGTAAAGAGCCAGATAAATATCTTTGGCTTTGTGTGCAATTGTCTCCATTATAATTACTTAGCTCTGGTTTGTTGTAAAAGGAAACAGAACCAATACACAAATGAATTAGGTGTGGCTGTTTTCTAATAAGACTTTATATATGTATCTTTGAAGTGCACATAATTTTCATATGTCACAAGATGTTAGAATTTTTGTTTTTTTGCAACTATTAGAAAATTTGCATCATCCAGGCCAAACAAAAACAGATGGCAGGTGGGATTTAATTTGTGGACTGTAGTTTGCCTGGCTTAAAAGCATAAGTCTGGGATTCAAGAGCTCCAGATCAGACCTTGCTTCACAACTGTGTGATGCTGAACAGGTGGCATTCTTTCTGGGCCTCAGTTTCCTCTTGTATAGTGAGTTGATGAACAAAATGAGCTTGGAGACCCTTACATGTCTAGATTCTAAATTTATTTTCTATTTTAATTAAACTTTTAAAAAGATTTTATTTATTTATTTGAGAGAGGGAGACTGAGAAAGAGTGAGAAAGCACAAGCAGGGAGGAGTGGCAGAGGGAGAGGGAGAAGCAGGCTCCCCCACCGAGCAGGGAGCCTGATCCCAGGACCCTGATCCTGATCCCAGGACCTGAGCCTAAGGCAGATGCTTAACCAACTGAGCCACTCAGGTGCCCTAAAATTTTGTATTTTAATGTTTTATTCATTTGATGCTTTAAAACTACTTTTTCCCATACTCTGTGTTAATTGTTATGAAAAAATTCTACTCTTTTTGTCACTATTAAATAAATGAAAACTAACATAAATATAAATAAAAGTATGACCAGAGGAGGGTTTTTAAGCATTTGATTTGTTCATATCTATTTTATAAAGCAGATCCTGGACTCTGCTTTAATTATCACTAGGTTTAGGTAGTGATCTTCTGTGTGTACTTTCTCTAGCCTCTGTTATTTGTAGTCTGTATGTGAGTGGGTTGACCGACTAGTTTTTTGAAAGGGGATCATGGCTTTAGAATTCTGGCTATTCAGGCATCCCCAGTGGAGATCTAAAAACAGAGAGTAATTAAGATTTAAAGACAGAAAGACAAATATCGTATGATCTCACTCATATGTGCAATTTAAGAAACAAGAAACAAAACAAAGGAAAAAAGCGACAAAAACCAGACCCCTCAATACAGAGAACAAGCTAGTGGTTACCAGAGGGGCGGTGGGTGATGGGATGATTGAACTAGGTGATGGGGATCAAAGAAGCCACTTATCATGATGAGCACTGAGTATCATTTAGAATTGTTGAATCACTGTATTGCACACCTGAAACTAATATAGCACTGTATGTTAACTATACTAGAATTAAAAAAAAATAAGGTCATCTATCTTTTTTTTTTAAGTTTCTCATTATTATAAGAGCAAGTTGAGTGCCAAAGAAAGATACTTACATTAAAAAAAAAAAGAAAAGAAAAGAAAAGAAAGAAAACTCTTAGTGTAGATTTCCTCCTTGTCCTTCCGTGTTTATACACATGAAGTACTGAGAGTATCGAGATTAAACCTCCAGGACTGCTTAGCCCATGATTTCTTTTCAAAATAAGTCCCTATAATCACAAGTCCAGTTTATGCCATTCTTTGAATTCTCACTTTCATGTTCTTACTATATTTTTATTTCCATTATAATTATAAAATATACTATATTTTAAAAACTTTCACTCACAACTATAAACATCTCTTAGTTTTATTCTATGGTTTATTACAAAGCAATCTGAAAAACTGAAATTATTATATTAACATTTAAAATGCAAATGTGTTCTTATTTTAGAAATTCAAGAGACTGGGTGGAACTTGTTTGGTAGGCTCACAAATTTGGCATTGATTTTTTCCCCCCATCCAGTCGATTGCCTTTAAAATTTTTTTTTTTAAATGAACATTTAATGTATTATTCGTTTCAGGGGTACAGGTCTGTGATTCATCAGCTTTACACAATTCACAGCACTCACCATAGCACATACCTCCCCATTGGCCGTCACCCAGGCACCCTATCCCTCTCACCCATTTTTTGCTTAGGGCTCTCACCCCATTTTGACTTGACCGGGTAGAATTGTGACACAGGTGAAGTTAGGCTCTGGTGTTCCTCTAATCATCCAGTGCTTTTTTTTAATGGATCTAGGCCTTCCCACTGGATTTCTCACTCACACTCACTTCTCCTCTCTCCTTATAGGACCTAAGCCCCGAGCTTCCTATCCTCCTTTTCCTTCCTCTGTTTCCACTTCTCAGATCCTATGCTGCTCTACAGTTATCAAATGACATGCTGACTATATGTATAAACATTTGTATTTTAATAGGGACCTTCCCAGAACAGATGGATTAACATCAAAGGCAGTGGAGGTGATATCTGAGGTAGTTGCCTTTATGCCCAAGTCCACCTGCCTACACACAGGGATAGCTCTGCTTGATCTACAACACTCTTTTAATCTAAAACTCAGCTCTATCCGTTCACAGAAAGATATGGAAATCCTTTATAAAACACACTAGAGAGTCCGCATTATTTGTGTGAAAATTAAAAGGATGGGATCTTCTCAGTATTAAATCTTCTCTTGAGTCACAATGGGCTTGACACTATGCCGGAGAATGCACAGATAAATTATGGTGTTTGCTTTCAAGGCACTGGCTGTTTGCTAGGAAATAAAGACTTGCAAATAAATAATTTCAATAAAATATTTAAAATGCTATAATTGAGGGGCTATGTACTTAGATGACACAAAGGAAGGAGTGATTAACTCTATTGGGTGGGACAGACAAGGCTTCACAGGAGACATTTTGAGCTAGATTTTGAAAAATGAGCTTTCCAGGAGGAGAAGGCAATGGGGAGTTTTGCATGAAGGCGTGGTGGCAAAAAACACACTTGTCTTGAATTTTGAATAAGGAACCAGTCTTGCAAAGAATAGAAGATGATAGAAAATCCATTTCGGCAGTGCCAGTAGCCACGTTCAATATTCAAGGAAGAGTGGCAGTGAATCGAGCTTTAGCTGCAGTCATCAGAGGTTTTGGTAGTAGGCACTGGTACCCTTAAATGGTGTGATCACATCTGCTGCCCCCCCAACTTAGCTTTACTCTGTCCCACCATTTTCAAATTTGCACTAAATCTGAAGTTTCCACCCTTCCTGACCATCCTTTTAATCAATTTTCTTGCAATTGTGTGTGTGTGTGTGTGTGTGTGTGTGTGTATTTCCTATTATATTAGCAAGAGTTGGTTTCTATTGTACCTAGACACCCTAGCTAATGCAGCCATAAAGAACTGGGATTCTGATGTTTGTTTTTCGTTTGTTCAGAAGTGGAACAGTTCAAAGTGATACGTCTTTGTGTGTGAATTGCTAAATAAGTAGATATGGACCCCCTGGGATTGATGAAGTCTGTGGGACAAGGGTACTACTTAAGTTGTGCTCGTGAACATTTGTAACATTCGTGATTTTGACTGTTTTTGTGATGAGAGGTCCAGCATTGTTAATGAATTTGGCTATGTAACCAAAAGGATCACATATGACAGATAAAACAAATGTTTAGAGTATGTTGCCAGGTGTTATGGACCTAAAAAAGTAATTACAGGGGCGCCTGGATGGCTCAGTGGTTTAAGCCTCTGCCTTCAGCTCAGGTCATGATCTCAGGGTCCTGGGATCGAGCCCCACATCGGGTTCTCTGCTCGGCAGGGAGCCTGCTTACCCCTCTCTCTCTGCCTGCCTCTCTGCCTATTTGTGATCTCTCTCTGTCTATCAAATAAATAAATAAAAATCTTTAAAAAAAAAAGTAATTACAAAAAGGCAATACTATGGTTTAAAGAAGAAATAGGAATTAAGATGAATGCCTACTCTCCTTTCAGCTCTCATGGTGTTTGTGAGATCTGAGGAAAATACAGGAAAGCATATGAGCATTTTGTGAAGAAGTAGAAGATGTACAATACTTTGTTTATGAGGTAATGGGATTGCAGAGGACACAGAGGAAAGAAGTGAGAATGCAGAGGGGCAGAAGCAGGGGTCAGAAAGGATGGGACAACATCAGATTGAGATTCGAAAGATTGTACATTACAGAAAGGGAATTATTTGGTCAGTGTCTTTGGGTATCAAGGATAAGAGCAGTAGGATGGGGACAAGTAGACACAGTAGTTTTTTGGGAAAGAATGGGAATAGAGAGTTATTTCTGTATTGGGCCAAGAAGTCTGTGGATGGTGAGTAGAGACATTTAGAATCTCTTGCAACTAGCAGTATTGCAACTGCTTGAACATCTCCAGATAAAATCAATAGATATTTGTTTTGGTTTTGCTGGTTAGCTTAGTTTTAGACCAGGGTTTCTCAATTTCAGCACTGTTTAGGGCCTGATAATTTTTTGTTGTGAGGGGGTTGTCTTTTGCATTACAGCAAGAATAGCAGCATACCTGTCCCTTACCCACTAGATGCCAATAGCATCCTCTGTCCAGATGTGTGAGAGCCAAGAATGTCTCCAGACATTGCTAAATGTCCCAGGTTGAAAACCAGTGGGCTAAGCTCTACCAGTTCTTTGGAGGAAAGGGGAGAAGTGAAATTCAGTCCGAAATATTAAGGATAGCTTTTATTGCAATTCTTAGCATAGGGGTAGGAATTGTGCATTGGAATAAGTTATATGTAGAAGTGATTTTAGCACATTGGTTAAGTTTTCTCAATTATTTCTAGTCTTTTTTTTTCCTTTAAAGATTTTATTTATTTATTTGACAGACAGAGATCACAAGTAGGCAGAGAGGCAGGCAGAGAATGAGAGAGGAGGAAGCGGGCTCCCTGCAGAGCAGAGAGCCCCATGTGGGGCTCCATCCTAGGACCCTGGGATCATGACCCAAGCTGAAGGCAGAGCCTTTAACCACTGAGCCACCCAGGCACCTCCTACTCTTATGCTGCACTTCTGAGTTTACCTCTCTGTCAACCTCACATTTTGGGCATTTCATCACATGTTCTTCATAGTTTCTCACTTTTGCTGAAACTATTGGCTGTCATTTCTTCACCATAACCTTCCATAGAAATCTATCTCGCTCTCAAGGCACATTTCAAATATATCTCTGGCATGAAGCCTTCTCTAATTCCATTGTTAAGATTTAATTTTTTCTTTTTCCACACTGATGGAGTATATTGTACTTTGCACTAATTATCACATTCTTCTTTCTTATTGGGGATATAATTTTTTCCTAATAAAATGCATCTTCAGTTCTTTCATTTCAGAAATTTTTCTTGTATTACATCACTGAAAACTTTTTCTGTTCCATTGTTGTGTTGTTTACTTCAGGGAAACCAGTAATATTTAGATTGGATTATACTTGTAGTCTATATCTTTTATTTTCTAATTGTTTTAATCATTTTCATTTTTTATGAATTTACTGTGATTTTATCAAGTCTTTGTTCTAAGATCTCATTTTAGATTTTGGCTTTGTATGTGCGTTTAATTAAACTTTTTATTTATTGCATCTTAATGGTATTAGTTTTATGTGCCTTTTGAGAAGTAAAAGTCAAAAAAGAATCAAAATAAAGTCCTTTTATCCTTAGTCCACAAGTAAAAATGTTAAACAACTTTTCTCTATTCTTTTAAATTTAATTATAAAATGGTGTTCTTCAATATGTGTTCTTAACTCTACAATACCCTCTTATTTTATCATTTTTAAGTGATTTAATCTTTGTGGATTTAAAAAAACTCTAATTTGTGTTCTGATTGGGTAATGGTGTAGAAGTAGGAACTCATAGAAAATCTCTTCATTATATTTAGCTACATTTTTTCCCCAGTATTTCCTATTCTCTTTTGATGCTTCCTTTTCTTCTCCTTCCCTTCTTTCTCCTCCCCTCTTTCTTTTGACTGTTAACGCTTTGCATATCTAACATTTCTTTTAAGCTATTGGTGCTTAACATGGTAATCCCCATCAAACCGGATGTGACTTCCTTCTCACTTTGTATATCAAACCTTTTAAACTTCCGCTATATAGTCTGAAGGCCTAACATTATGTCCTCAGCCCATTCTTCTAAAACCCAAGTGCATGACAGGATGCTTGATCTTTACTTGACATATGGACAGTTTGGAGAACTCAACTCTTCTATCTCACTTGAGTTCTTTTCTGAGACACATTCATGCCTCACAGTTGAGAATGTATCTTATTGGGAGAGTTTTAAAATATTCCACAAATACAGTGTGAAACTTTCATTAAATAGGTTTCATTTTTCATGTCTCTCTTTAGCAACCCTTAACCAACCTAGCCCCTATTTTAGGAAAAATGGTGCCAGGAGATTTAAGAGTACTGAGAGAGACTGAGACCAGCATTATTAATCCCCTGGAGTGTAGCAGATAGAAGAAAAACATCACCTGGAATCTCTTAACCTGGTCTCCTGCTCCTTCAAAACATTTTGTCACTTGTGTTCTCCTTTTTCTGTCTACAATTCATCTTTTTCTGATTATGCCTTTACGTTCTGCTTGGCGACACCAAAACTACGAGTTCTGGCAGTTATTCTGTAACTGCTACTGAGTTCCAGAGCTGGCAAACAGGTGCTCATTCTGTTCAGAATTATTCCCACTTATTTTATTCTCCTCCAAATGGGAGAGGTTTCTGGACTAATAGAATTCCCAGGACTTTAAATTTTTGCCCTTTTCCCCTCTGACCTGCATGTGGGTTTGGTTGGAGTGGAGGAGTGAAAGGTTTAATCTAGAATTATGTCCAGCTACACAACAATCTTTTGTATCTTTTGGTGTATACTACCTTTTAAAAAGCTTTATTGAGTGTAATTGACTTTCAATAAACTGCACATATTTAAATAACACAATTTGATAAGTTTGACATACATGCATACCCATGGAACCATCACCATAATTAAGAGAGCTGCATCTCTATCATGGACCAAAATGATGTTTCTGAAGTTTTCTTATAGTCCCTTCTTCCTGTCCCTCCTTGGTACATCTCCTTCCCCCAATAGAGACAACTACTATCACTATAGATTAATATCTACTTAGTAGATTTTTATAAATGAAATTGCATCTTTAATTAAGCATGATTATTTTGAGATTCATTGATATTATGTTAAGTATCAGTAGTTTATCCTTCTTTTTTTTAGTTTATTATAGTTACTAGTTATTATAGTATGCATCAATAGTTTATTCTTTTGCATTGCAGAGTAATATTCCATTGTTTGGCTATAACAGAGTTCAGTTACATGTTGATGGACATTTGGGTTGGTTCCATGTTTTGGTTAATTATAAATAAAGCTGCCATAACAGTCATATGAAATCTAAGTTTGGATATTTACTTTAATTATTTCTTGGGAAAACTCAGGAATGAAATGGCTGGATCATAAGGTGGGTGTGTTAAGTTTAACTGTAAAAAATATCAAACATTTCCAAAGAGGTTGTACATTGCCCATCAGCAGTGTATAAGAGTCTAGTTTATCCATGTCATCACCAGTACTTGGCGTGACCAGTCTTTTTAATATTAGCAATTCCAAAAAGTATTAGTGGTATCTCATTATGGTTTTAACTTACATTTGTCCATGACTAGTGATGTTGGGCATCTTTTCACGTGTTTAATTACTATTTATATATCTTCTTTAGTGAACTGTCTGTTGTTTGTCTTTTTTAATTAGGTTGTCTCTTTTCTTAATATTGATGTTTGAGAATTTTTTAAACATTTGAGATACAAGTCCTTTTATCAGATATATGACTTACAAATATTTTCTTTCAGCCTCATTTACAGTTTATATATGTCAATTAAAGTTGTCCCACAGGTAAAAATACTGTTGTTTAAAAATTTTCATTTCGGGGCACCTGGGTGGCTCAGCGGGTTAAAGCCTCTGCCTTCAGCTCAGGTCATGGTCTCAGGGTCATCGCATGGGGCTTTCTGCTCAGCAGGGAGCCTGCTTCCCCCCTCACTCTGCCTGCCTTTCTGCCTACTTATGATCTCTCTCTCTCTCTCTCTCTCTCTGTCAAATAAATAAATAAAAACTTTAAAAAAATAATTTTCATTTCCATTTGTACTTCATTTTGTATAGTTTCTACTGTCAGGTTTTCAAATTTACTAGTCTTTTTTCTGTAATATCTGAATTACAATTCATCCCAGTCTATTTTTTACTACATACTTTGCAGTTTTCATCTCTAGAAGTTTGTTTTGGATCTTTAAAAATATCTCCAATTTATTCACATAACTTTTTAAACATACAGAAGGTGGATTTTTCTCCTCTTTATGGGTTTTATTTTCTTGCTTTTTTGAATAACTGGTAACGTTTTGATTGGCAGACATTGTGAATTTTACCTTATTGGGTATTGGATTGGGTACTTGTATTTCTATAAATATTCTTGACTTTGTTCTGGGACAGATTGTTATTTTTGAAACAATCCTTTTAGGATTTTGGCTTTGTTAGGTGGCACTGGACCAGCACTTAGTTTTTAGCCAATTATTCCCTACTGTTGAGGTTAAGATCCTTCTGTGTACTCTGCCCTGGATCCCATAATTTATGACGTTTTCCAGTCTGTCCAGTGGGAACAAAAACTATTTCTGACTTTTCTTAAGGTGTTTTCCCCCCAGTCTTGGGTATTTTCTTCACATATGTGGGCTGATAAGTACTCACCTGAATATTTGAGGGGGAACAAGTGGAGGGCTTTTCTCTGCCCTTTGAACTCTATCCCCCTTGGTCTACCTGGATTACATTTGCTCACCTCAAAGATCCTGTCAGGCTCTGCCTGAGCTCCCCATACTTGCGCAGTAACCTGGATATGCTCTCACAGTAGCAAATTAGGGCAATTATAGGGTTCATCTTATTTGCTTTCCATCTTCTAAGGATCATTGAACTTTGTTGTTTTAGAGCTGGGGACTAGAAAATCATTATTTCCTATAATTTAATGATATTTTTGTTGTAGTTTGGCCAGATATGGAAGGAATATTAAATGCTTTTTGGAGAGTATGGCATGAGGTCTACCTTTATAAATGTTTTATTGCCATTAGTAAACTTTTCATTTCATTTTAAATTTCAAAATTTAGTTTTTAGGTGAGAGCACTTCTGTGATCTGCCTTTTATCTTATATATGTACTCTAATGTTTTATTTGATTGCACATCTGTTTTTACTACTAGATTTTGTAATCCTGATGTCAGCTGAGGGTACTATGTTCCTTAAACTCTAGAAAAAATTTACTTGAATCCCTATTTAACATTCTGAAAAAATTTTAATGCTCTCCATGCCAGAAGCATGCTTTAGCGCACAGAGGTTGACACTGCACTGCATGAAGAGGAGGGGGGCAGAGAGGAAAGAGGAAAGGGAGATAAGGAGGGAGGGAGGAAAATCAGTTGGTTTGTTGGTCTAATTTGGTAAAACTATTATGCAAAACTGGGTTTAAAACCTAGTTGGATAAACTGACATATATGTAGAGAATGCCAATATAATGAGTTCGGGATGTGATATTGTGATGTAATAGGAAATATATATTTGATTTTCATCCCAGGTTTCTGAGAGCTCCTAAAAGGCTTAGAATTTCTGGAGTGATATGGGTGAAAGGAGCAACCTTGGTTATTTGTAATTAAATCTTTTCAACAACACATGAATTTATACTAATGAGGTGACACTTGAAGGACTGTGGATAGTTATAAAAAAGGCCAAGGCATGATTAGTGGTTGAAACTTTCAGTCTACCCATCCCTATCTCTTGCCCCTGCTGGGAGGAAGAGAAAGAGTGGAAATTGAATTAATTACCAATGGCCAATGATTTAATCAATTGTGTCTATGTAGTGAAGCATCCCTAAAAACACTAAATGACAAGGTTTAAAGTTTTAAAGGGCTTCTGGGTTGCTGAAAACAACAAGGTGCTAGGAGGGTGGCATGCCCTTTGCATCTCTTCTATTTGACTGTTCCCGAACTGTATCCTTCATAAGAATCTATTAATAGTAAATGAAGTCTTTTCCCAAATTCTGGGAGCCACGCTAACAAATTATAGAACCCAAGTAGGGGGCCATGGGAACCCCTGAGTTATAGTGGAACTGGGAGGCCTGAACTGCATCTGGTGTCTGAAATGGGGACCATACTGTGGGACCAAGTCCTTACCTGAGGACTGTGGCAACTCTGGTAGTTAGTATCAGAATGGAATACACTGTAAGAGACCCAGATGGTGTTCTCAAAGAATTAGAAAATTGCCTGATGAAGAAACTCCACATGTTTGGTGTTAAAATTGTGACTACAGAAAAAAAGGTTTTCTTTTACAGGGAACCTCATACCTTCTAGGTAAACAAGAGTGAGAATGGCATAAAAATTGTGAACCACATAATATGTATAGAATTGTTATTTTTTGTCCACCCTGTAACTTTTCTTCTTTTCCCTTTTGGTAGGAGATCTCAGTTTCTGGGCTAAAGACACAACTATCCTACTATCCCTGTCACATGGATGGTTCATGGAAGTAGTGAGACTGGGGAAAAGTGAGGGCTCTTGGCATAATATAATTTGACCCATTTTTCTCTGTTCCGGAATTTAAGCCTTAAGCAGATACATGAAAACAAATGGTAGTTGGTATTGGTACTAATCACTTGATGCCAACTGTCTGGAGAGAAGATCCTAACCTTCCAAGGACTTTTTATTTCTTAACTTATAGCTGTATTTATAAGTTCTATTTTTTTAAAAACTAATCAGATTTTATTTCTATGTACTTGATATCAAAGTACCTTATCTAATGTAGGCTTTAAGCAATTTGGTACTATACGAAGATAAAATTTGAATGTATGATGTAAACTGACACAAACAGGTAGGTGACCAGGGTCATGGAGGGTTTAATATTTCATGTTGTTCTGCTTGGTCTTCATTTTGTAGTGGCTTAAAACAACACGAATTTATTATCTTACAGCTCTGTAGTTCATAAGTCTGACACAGGTCTCATTAGGTTAAAATTAAGATATCATCACAAATCATATGAGAAAGAAGAGAGTATAGTGAAATATTTAAATGTTGAAAGAAAAAAAAACCATCAGCTTAAAATTCTGTATCCATGAAGTCATTATTCAAAATGAAGGAGAAATAATAACTTTCTCTGAAAAACAAAAACAGGGAATTTGTTGCCAATGGACACTCCATGTAAGAAATGTTGAAAGACATTGTTTAGAGAGAAAGAAAATGATATAGATCAGAAACAAGTCTATGTTAAAAGAAAAGCCTTATAAGAGGAATAAAAGAGGGTAAAACAAAAACTTTTAACTTAAGTATTATTAATACATTTTAGAGATAACTGTTCAAAATAATGGCAGCAATAATGTATTGAGTAATTATAGCTTATGGGTAAGTAAAATAAATGACTGGAATGTTATTAAGGACTGGAGAAAGAAATAGGAAAGATTCAACTATTAGGTAACCTATGCTACCTGTGAAGTGGTATAGAATTATTTGAAAGTGGACTTAGGTTAGTAGGGAAATCACTAAAATGTTAAAAATATTAAAAATGCTAAATACATATTAAATACTAAATAAAAAATGTAAAAATAAAGTATAATTGATGTCCTCAGAGATTAGAGAAAATTAAATTATATAAAATGCTCAATTTAGACCAGAAAAGACAGAGAAAGAAGAAAATAAAAAAAGAAAAAAAAGTGTGAAGAATAGAAAAAAATTACAAATATGGTAGATATTAATCCAACTATATGAATAATCACTTTAAATGTGACGGCTCTAAGTATACCAATTTAATAGCAGAGACTGGTAGAAATGTATGTTGTCCAGGAAATCCACTTTAAGTATAAGACACAGATAAATTAAAAGTAAAAAAAAAAAAAAAATGGAAATGCCATTTTAACACAAATCAAAAAAAAGTTGGAATATCAAAATTAATTTTAGAAAAAAGGAGATTTCAGACAAGAACGATTATCAGGGATAAAGAAGGGCATTATATAATGATAAATAAGTTTGAAGAGTGTGTAACAAGCCTTTACGTGTATGTATCCCACAGAGCATCAAAATATATGAAGCAAAAACTGAGTGAACTGCAATGAGATACAGTTAAATCCACTATTTTAGCTGGAGCCTTCAACATCCCTTTATCAGTAATTGACAGGTCCAGCAGGCAGAAAATTAGTAAGGATATAATTGAGATGAACAGCACCATCAATCAACAGGATCTAATTGACATTTATAGAAGATTTCATTCACAACAGCAGAATGCACTTACTTCTCAAGGTCACATAGAACATTCACCAGAATAAACCACATTCTGATCCATAAAACAAATTTAAAATACTTAAATAAATTTAAAAATTTAGAAATCATATAAAGTATGCTCTTAGAATATAATGGAATTAAACTAGAATCCAGTAACAGAAAGATAACTGGAAAATCTCATTTTGAGATTTAATAACACATTTCTTTATAACACAGGAGTCAAAAGAAGAAATCCCAAATAAAATTAAAAAGATTTTGAACTGAGTGAAAATAAAGATATAACTTATAAAAATCTGTGGAATGCAGCAAAAGCTGTGCTTAGAGGGAAATTTGTAGCATTGAATATATATATGTTAAATAAGAAGAAAGACCTAAAATAAATAATCTAAGCTTCTATCTTAGGAAACTAGAGGAAAAGCATTATAAAATTAAGGAGGTATATTAAAATAAATAATAAATATTAGAGCTAATAACAATGAAGTTGAAAACAGGAAAACAGTAGGGAGAATAAATAAAACCAAAAGCTGGTTATTTGAAGCAATCAATAAGATTGATAAATATTCAGCCAGGCTAACCAAAAAAAGCAAATAGAAGACACAGTTTACTAGTATCAGAAATAAAAGAGGGGCCATCACTATTGGTTCCATGGGAGTTAAAAAAAATAATAAAGGAATATTATAAACTGCTTTATGGTCTATACATTCGGTAACGTAGGTAACATGAACCAGTTCTGTGAAAGAGTCAATCTATAAAATCTCACACACGGAAAAATAAATAATCTGAATAGGTACATATATATTGAAGATATCAAACAAATAATTTCCAGAACAGAAAGCACTAGTCCCAGATGAGTTCACTAGTGAATTCTGTTAAATATTTAAGAAAGAAATATCAATTCTTTACAGTCTTTTCCAGAAAATATTCTAGGATGTCATTTTTAATGTTATGCTAATTGCAGAAAATTACACAAAAGAAAATCTATAGACTAATATCTCTCATAAATATTAAAATCCTCATCAATATATTGGTAAATCTAAACAACAATGTAATGAAAGAGTTATATACCATGATCAAATAGTCTTTTTTCCAAGTAGAAAAATCTGGTTAACACTTGGAAACTAATTAATGTAATCAATCCCATCAACAAGCTTAAGAAAAAAACTCACATGAGCATAACAATAGATGTAGAAAAAGCATTTGACGAAATCCAACATCTTTTCATAATAAAAACTGTCAGTGAACTAGGAATAGAAGGACACTTCTTCAACTGGATAAAGAGCATCTACAAAAAGCCTAAAGTTATCATCACACTTAATGGTGAGAAACTAGATACTTCCCCCAAAGATTAAAAACAAGCCAAGAATGTCTCTTCTTTTCAACATCATACTGGAAGTCCCAGCTAATTAAATAAAAAGGAATAGACGACAAAATCACACAATTTGAGGAGGAGGAAATAAAATTGTCTGTTTGCAGATGACATGGTTGTCTATGTAGAAAATCCCAAAGAATCAACAACAAAAAACTCTCTCAGAACTAATAAATGAATATAACAAGGTTGCAGCATATACAGTTAGTTTACAAAAGTCAACTGCTTTCCTATATATCAGAAATGAATTATTGGGATTTAAAATTAGAAATAATGCCATTTAATTAACACCAAAAAACTGAAATATTTAAGTATAAATCCAACAAAATATATATTAGATCTATATGAGGAAAATTACCAAACTTTTTTTTTTTAATTTTATTTATTTATTTGACAGAGAGACACAGCAAGAGAGGGAGCACAAGCAGAGGGCGTGGGAGAGGGAGAAGCAGGCTCCCGCTGGGCAGGAAGCCCCATGAAAGGCTCAATCCCAGGACCCTGGGATCATGACCTGAGCTGAAAGCAGACACTTAACGACTGAGCCACCCAGGCACCCCTCAAAACTCTTAAGAAAGAAATCAAAGAATTAAATAAATGGAGAGAATCTCATGCGCATGGATAGAAAACTCAACCTTATTAAGAGGTCATTTCTCTCAACTTTATCCATAGATACGAGTAATTCCAATGAAAATCCTAGAAATTTATATTTTAGATATTGGAAAACTGATTCTGAAATATATATGCAACAGAAAAGGACCTGGAATAGGCAACACTATAGTAAAGAGGATCAAAGCTGGAGAACTGGCACTACCCACGTTCCAGATTTCCTACAGAGCTACAATAATCAAGCCACTGTGGTACTGGTGAAAGAAGAGGTACTAGAACAGGTACTAGAACAGAAGAGTTAGCTCCGAAATAGACACACTCAAATGTAGTCAACTGATCTTGGCAAAGGAGTTACAGCAATTCAATAGAGATAAAATAGTCTCTTTTAACAAATAGAGCTGGAACAACTGGGCATTTATATGCAAATAAATAAATAAATACCTAGGTGCCAACCTTACTGTTTTCACCAAAATTAGTTTAAAATGGATCATAGACCTAACTGTAAAATGTAAAACTATAAAACTTTTAGAAAAAATATCAGAGAAAATTTAGTTGATGCTGCTTTTGGTAATGAATTTTTAGATACAACACCAAAAGAATGACGTAGAAAAATGTTGATAAATTGGTCTTCACTGAAATTAAAAACTGCTATATGAAAGACAATGTCAAGAGAATGAGAATGCAACCCACAGGCTGGGGGAAAATATTTGCAAAAGACGCATCTGATAAAAGACTTATGCAAGGGGTGTCTGGATGGGTCAGTTGTTAAGTGGCTGCCTTCAGGTCGGGTCATGATCTCAGGGTCCTGGGATTGAGCCCCATGTTGGTCTCCCTGCTCAGAGGGGAGTCTGCTTCTCCCTCTGTCCTTCCCTCTGCTCATTTTCTCTCTCTCCCTCAAATAAATAAATAAATAAATAAAATAATATAAATAATAAATATATAAATAAATAATCATATAATAATATAAATATAATATAAATAGAAATATATTATAAATATGTAAATATAAATATGTAAATATTAATATAAATATAATAGGAATGTAAATAAATAAATAAAACCTTAAAAAAACATTGTTATACAATATGTAAAGAGCTTTTGAAACTCAACTATAAGAAAACAAAAACCCAATTAAAAAACAGGCAAAAGCCTGAGCAGACACCCTACCAAAGTAGATGTATGGCAATAAGCTTATGAAAAGTTGCTCAACATCAGATGTCATGAAAGAATTACAAATTTAAGCAATAATGAGAAACTACTACCTAAAAATTAAAAAAAAAAACCTTGATAATATTATATGATGACAAAGATATGGAGCAACAGGAATTCTTGTTCATTTTTAGTAGGGATACAAAATAGTATAGCCACTTTAGAAGGCATTTTGGCAGATTCTTACAAAGCTAACTCTAGTCTAACCAAATGATAAAGCAATGTGTTCCTCGGTATTTACTTAAATGAGTTAAACTTACATTCACACAGAAAACTACACATGAATATTTGCAGCAAATTTTTCATTACTGTTGTAAATTGAAAGCAACCCTTCAAAAGATGAACGGGTAAACTGATACCAATACAGTGGACTATCATTCAGCAATAAAAGGAAATGAGCTATCAAGCCACTAAAAGACTAGGAGAATTTCTGAATGCATACTGCTTTGTGAAAGAAACTAGAATAAAAAGGCTATATACTCTATGACTCCAACCATATGGCATTCTGGAAAAGGCAAAATTTTAGAGAGAATAAAAAGATTAGTGCTTGCCAGAGTTTCAACGGGGGAAGGGCAGGGTTGCATAGATGGAACACAGGGAATTTACAAGACAATGAAACTATTCTTTATGATACTATAATGGTAAATACATGATATTATACATTTGTCAAAGTCCATGGAACTATATAGCACAGAGTCAACCCTAATGGAAACAATAGACTTCAGTTAATTATAAAGTACCAATAGGGGTTTATCCATTGTAATAAATGTTCCACACTAAGGCAAGAAATATTAATAATAAAGGAAATTTTGAGGAGGGGAGAGATGGGAGTCTATGGGAATCCTATACACTACCTGCTTAATTTATAATAAGCCTAAAACTTCTCTAAAAATAAATAATAATAATAATAGAATCAAGATGATGTCAGGTTATATTCCTTTCTAGAGGCTCCAGAAGAAAATCTTCAACTTTTTTCCCAGCTTCAAAGCCAGCAACGTACCATCTATCTGAATCTACTCTTGCCATCACATCACTTTCCCTGAAAATAGCTGGACAAGGTTCTCCACATTTAAAGACTAATGAGTTTAAATTGGGCCTACCTAGATAATCTAAGAGAATGGCCCCATCTCAAGACCCTTAAACTTAACCACATTTGCAAAACCCTTTTGCTATATAAGGTAACACAAATTTACATGTTTTCAGGGTTAGGACATGGGCATCTTTGAGGGGCCATTATTCTGCCTACTAAACTATGCAAATAGTAAAAGGAATGAAAAGAAGAAAGTAAATTCCAGAAATATTTAGAAGTAAAAATACAGAGGACTTAGTGTTTGAATGTGTGTATGAAGCCTCAAGGATGGGGGCCTCAAGGATGAAGAAGATGTATGAATGTACAATCATACCCAGGTTATTGGCTTGAGGACATGGCAGTGAGTAATTCACTGAGATTTTCTACATAGTTCCATGGCCCTTTAAGGACAATGTTACTAAGAAGCAATCAAGACTGGCTTTTAGGAGAATTTACTAATTTCATGATTCCTGGCTACTTTGTGGATTACAGCATGGGTATTTCTTACCTCACACAAAAATGGAAAAAAAAAATTTTAAATGTGAATGACAAAGTTTTTAGTTTCTCCCTACCACCATGTTTTTCAAAGTCATGATGAACCTATAGCTTTGCCCCTAATTAGGAATGTTTAATGATTTTTCCTAGAGACTCCAAACTGTTTGGTATGATCCTTGTTTACTTCTCCAATTTCATCTCTACTCACTTTCCTCTCACTTGTACCTGGTTTTAGACATGCCGAACTTCCTTCATTTCTTTCATTGAGCCATGTCTCCCTATTACCTCAACACTTTGAACATACTGCTCCTTCTGCCCAGACAACTCATCTCACCTTTGGCTAGCTGTTCTTTTGGATCGCCTTTCAGAAGTCACTTCTTCCAGAGGCCTTTCTTAACTTTCTGAATCTGAGGTAGGTAGCCTGCATGTTCTGTGACAGCCATCTGTATATTTTCTATTGTAGTGATTGTTATCCTAAAGAGTAAAAGCCTATATAATTGTTTCCATTCGTGGACTAAAAACTGTGAGGGCAGAGACAACACCTGGCCTGCTCCACATCTTGTCTCAGGTGACCAGTATGGTATCCAGCACAGAGTGGATGCTGTGAAAACATTCCATCAGAACAACTTGGGCATCAGTATCATGTAATGCCAGTGTACAGCTGGGGTGAAGAAACAGTGGTATTTTCTTCTCTCATATTACTGACTTCAACCTCCCTTCCTCACTCCCATATCAACCAGTACTTATGCCAAAGAATAAATGTTTCCCTGATAGAAAATAGACTCAAAGGATGTTAAGACCAACTGAGAGAAAAAAATAAAGGTTAAAAAAAAATAGAGTCAGAGGGAAATCTATTAAATTCAGTTTTAGAATGAGTTTTATACTACTGTATCTTTAGTAGGTAAGTTCAACATATATCCCGGAGTTCAGAGAGATCCTGGTCAGGGCTGCTGTTACATATTTAGATAAAGACTGCAGAATCTTTATTCTATGAGTACTATTAAAAATTTTTTGTCTGAATAGTTTCATTGAGGCAGTGGAGAAACAAAATTAGAGAGAAGAGGAATCAGGCAGTGTAAATCAACATTTTAAGGACTTTGAGTAAAGATAAAAGCTATAATTGATGTTTTAAAGTGTATCAGATTAAAAAAACTATTTGAGTATAGTTGATACTAATGGCATACAATAGTTTCAGGTGTACAACATAGTGATTCAACTTCTTCATACATTATGCTATGAAATAAATTTCACCACAAGTGTAGCTACCATCTGTCAACATAAAATACTACTACAATATCATTGACTATATTCCTAATGCCATTCTTTTTATTCTTGTGACTTATTCATTTCATAACAGGGAGCCTGTATCTCTACTTCCCTTCACCCATTTTGCCTACCTCCCTGCCTCCTCCCATCTGGCAACTATCAGTTTATTCTCTATTTATAGGGCTGTATCTGCTTTTGGTTTGTGTGTTTTTATTAGATTCCACATAGAGTGAAATCATGTGGTATATCACATAAAAGGAAACCTAACCTATTTCTTTCAAAATAATTATCTATCATCTCTTTGTCTAATGGGAGAGAAGCTTGAAGAGATTGAAGAATATTATTATAGAACCAAAGAGGCTGAAGGTAGAGGGGTTGGGAGGAATGTGTGAAGGCATAGAAATGGAGGTCAAGAGCACAGCTGGATGAAGGGGACAAGATTGGGAGTGAACAGGGACATGTGCAGAAAGAAGAATTTGACAAGAGTGATCATGATGGTCATAATTTTTTTTTGAAATAAGAATCAAGATATTCTATGGAATTAAAATATTTTGTAGGTTTAGTGCTATCAATGTTTCCGGGATAGGTAATTGAATACAAAATATAATCCTTAACTTTTAGAAAAATGCATACAGTTCAAATAAAAGAAGAGAAATGAACCTGCATTCAAGGAAATAACAAAATTTTTTTGCAGAAATTTATTTCATTTTTTTTTTTTGACAACCTACAGTAGGCTAAAGATCAGTACATTTACATTGCTTTTAATTTCAAGGAGCACATCAGCATCCCCTCAATCATCCTCCCACCCCAAAATTATTCTCCATTTTAAAATATAATTTCAAAAATTTCATGCTTTGATGTTAAAACACCTAACTGATAATACTTAACCTAAATTTAGTCAGGACTCTTAAAGTATCTGGGAAATAGTGACTAAAATTGGTCCAAGAAACTATATATAATCATTTTCAGTAAAAAATTACCTCAAGAAGCAGTGATATGTGTTAGTTTTTTAAGTGAGATATGTTAGTTTTTTAAATGATGAAATTATACACAGTTCTTAAATATCTGTGCCAAGTGGACTAAAAAAAGAAGGTATAGAATAAATAAGAAAATTTTAGAACAATAAAATAGGTAATAGGTAAATAGGTAAATTATTTACAGTTCTAGAAGCAGCAGAAGCACAGAGACAGTGATAACATGTTGGATCATCACAACAATTTATAATTTGGATTTGGACTATGTTTTCATACTGACAGTTGAGTAAAGGACTCCCTGATATTCTGTGTAATTCCTTTACCAAAAATAGTTATGAAGCAATGGAAAAGCTCGATTTAGAAGGAGATGATTTCTATTTATCATCTCTATATGTATGGGTCTATTTATCTATCTATCATCCATCATTCATTCTTTCATTTGATAGCTATCTGCAATGCTGAGAATTTTCTGTTCTCCCTTAGTCATGTGCAAGACCTACCTCTTTAAACCTTCCTAGATCTGGGCATGTGGTGAAGTGTTTGGTTTTCAAAAGTGTTCTCTGTAAACAAAGTCAAGTAAATCTAAGTAAATGAAAGGAGTTCTTAAGTCAACAGATCTGGAATTAGTAGGTGCTAATTGTCAATAGTGCTTGGCTAACACGTGAATAAAACATAAAAGATCTGAGTGGATGCTATCAACAAGCTCAGAATAAATAAAAGTTTACCAGACTGCAAACTGAAATTTGTGAGATTTCACCAATTTCTTATTACTTCACTTGATCTTAAATGAGTAAAAGAACATAACAGAAGTCTTATATTTTGACTGCCTTTTTCTATTTTCCTTTGTTGTTAATGATTGTTATTTTATCAATAAAAATTACCTTATTACTTAAATTATAATTTCATAAATTCTTATAAATAATAATTTCTGTTTGGGGTATTAGCGAAGCAGCCTTTATTTTTTCCTAACGTGATTTATATTTCCATTTTCTATTTTTAAGAGATAAACATGTAACTAAATGAGAAGTTAAAGTTAGTTAAGGTTATAGAAAACAATTGTGTTAGAGGATTAAAGAATAGTCAAGGAGGACACTTTCCAAAGTATTTTATCCATACATTCTTTGACTGTGATTATTGACTGATCTATTTCCATTGTTGTTAATGAATAATGAGGGAATGTGCTATATTTTAAAAATTAATATTTCCAATGTTTGAAGTTGTTCCATATTTTATTGTTGTATTGGTTTTGGAAAAATATAGTCCAACTTTCTCTAAATTTGCCATTTGGCAAATATTTATTATAATAATATATATCTAATTAATTCTCTTTGCATTTTATTACATTGAAGATTTCTAAGTGACATAAGTACTGCAGTAATAGTATGTTATTTATGAAATCACTGGTTCAGAAAGAAGAGATACAAGTTTGTGAAACTAGTTTTATTCAAATTAGATTTTCTTTCAAAAAAACTTTAAATGAAAAAGATAGATTCAAGTATAAAACTTGAAAAAAATAGCACTTGGCCTTTTCTTAAACCTCTTTCTTGAGTCTTTATGATTGGTAACTACTTCTTTTAGCTTTAGCCTTCAGGCATGTAAACGTTTTTTGGATAGCAACTTATGCCAGTTAGAGACACAAAGATATTGAAGTAGGAAGATAAGCAAATTATTTTATTTAAACAATAGATTGCTGAGCAGTAGTTAAAATACTAATTCTACAAGAAATAAGAAGCAAATTAAAAAAAAAAGTTAAATCACAAAAGAATAGGAACAGTATGCTACCATTTATAGAAAATTTTAAACACAAAGACATAATAGCACAGGGCTTAGGAATTATACTTAAAGAGAAGTATGGAAACATATGTCAAAGTAGAACGAGTAGAAGGAGACTGGAAAGATAACAGGTTGTCCAATCACAAAATAGATAAGAAGGCCCAGGGAGGCATTCAGACAATACCTGGAAGGCAATGGAGAGTTACTGGAGTGTCTTGGGTGTTTGAGGTGAGATGCAGAAGCATGCTTGGCATAATTAGAAGTGTACTTTAGAAAGATGCTCTCAGAGGGTGTGTGGGTGGCTCAGCAGATTAACCATGGGACTCTTGACTCTTGATTTCGGCTCAGGTCATGAATTCAGAGTGCTCAGTGGGGATTCTGCTGGAGATACTCTCTCCTCCCTCTCTCTCTGCTCCCCTCAACGCCACGTGTTTGCACATGCACACACTCTCCCTCTTTCTACTCTTTTTAAAATAAAAAGATCTTCAGAAAGAAAGAAAGAAAGAAAGAAAGAAAGAAAGAAAGAAAGAAAGAAAAAGACTGATTGATTCACTCAGGCTTCTGTGTGAAGAAATTGGATGTGGATAAGATTGGAAAAACAGACCAGTTAGGAGAATGCAGTATTAATCCACGTGAGAGATGACTGTGGCCTGAACTGGGGTAATTCAGTGGGTAGGAAGAAAGTAGGCAAATTTGAAAGGCATTAGAGATTAGAGTAGGCAAAGGATTGAACTGATTGAGTCGATGAAGGGAAGAAATAGGGATGTTTCCAGCCCATCTGTGATGGGACCAATCCTCTAAATCCAACAGTTTACAAAAAGTATGGAGAATGACATTACATGTTACATTACACCAGGGAGATGCAAGTGGCAAAATCCAGATTGTGAGACAATCCTCACAAACAAAACTTCCAAGCTTTTCCAGGAATAATCTGCAAGGGGAAGCCTTTGGGTCAGTGGTCCTCAATGACATGGGGTTTTGCACCTCTACTGGATATGTGACAGTCTGGAGATATTTGCACTACCTGAGGAGTGCTCAGGTTGGCATCTGAAGGCCTAGGATGATGCTAAACATTACTTTACACAACTTTACACAAGACAGTCCCCATAACAGTTGTCAACGCCCAGGGTCAACTGTGCTGATGTTAGAAAACCCTGCTGGAGATTATAAGATACTTAAAAGGCATATCAACATAACTTAAATTTATGGGCCTTCATATTAAAACATACTTAAAGAACAGATACTTATTATGTATTTACAAACACTGACTGGTTATTGGATAATACTAACAACTCACTATTTAATTTTAGATGTGGCAGTGGTATTACATTTTTTAAAAAGTCTTTATTTTTTAGAAGTGTATATTGAAATGCTGATGAATGAAATTATATGATATGGGGATATATTATATGGGGGGAATAATAAAGAGATGGGGATGAATGATATTTAATAGGACTGGGTAAGGATAGGTGGGGGACTTGCTACCGTTATCCCACCTATTTTTGCTGAGTAAAGAGCTTGACTTGGGACTCCATCCCAGGATCCTGAGATCATGATCCGAGCCAAAGGCAGAGGCTTAACCCACTGAGTCACCCAGGCGCCCCAAATAATTACTGATTTTAACCAAGTAAAATCTCCAATTTTTTTCCTGTCTATTATGTTCTATTATATTTTGTCATATAAAAAGTTATTACTATCCTGATGTTACCTATTTACATTTTGCTATATTTTAAAATAGCTAATTCTATTTAGCTTTTAACTTACTTAAAAGTTTGCTAGACATTTTTCTAAATAGTTAATTGTTGGCACTAATTATTAAATGATTCATTAACTTGCGATATCCAATAGCATCTTAAAATACAATATAATATGTGCTAGGATCTGTTTCTGTGCAGCCAATTTACAATTTATAACTGTGCATGCCAAACAATTTACAAATTGTTTATCTATCTTGACATATTTTTATGATATTATTTATTAATCATCATTTATGTTTATTGTTTATTAAAATGTGTTTTATACTTTATACTGTGTTTTATATTTTTTAGGATGTCTTCATATCATTATGTCATTATAACTAAAATTTTTTCTAGAGTTTTTTTCACCATAGTTTTTTGGATAACTACTAGAATCTATTATTGAAATTTTAGTGTTATTCTATTTTGCCTTTGGAATTATTTCAGATATATAAAGAAATTTGGGGGAGATTCAACATCTTAAACAATTTTATTTTCTCAAATAGGTAAAAGTTTATCTTTCAATTTTCCTTAATATTTCTAAGTACATTTTGCAGCAGTATTCTGATGGATACTGTACATTTCTTATAAAGTTTAGTACTGAGAATTGTGTGTTTTGTTTCTGTTGTGGGGAGATTTTTAAAGTTTTCTAACTGTATGTAACATTGTATGTGAAACTACTGAATTTTATATTATATTTTCTTTCTGGGCATTGACACTCACTACTTTTGTTTCATTTAAAAGATTAATTTTCCTGAATTTTCTGATAAGAAAAATAATTCACATTTAATACCAGTTTGTAGCCATATTTCTGATAGGTAACTATTTTGATTGTGTCATATAACAGAATTTCAAAGTTCAAACAGATTATATTCTTGCTTCTTTTCTACTTCGTAAAAAAAATTTTAAAAGAGTTTATTTATTTATTTGAGAGGGAGCAAGAGAAAGAGAGCTAGAGTGCACCAGCAGGGAGAGGCGCAAAGTGAGAAGGAGAAGCAGACTCCCCATAGAGCAGGAAGCTTGATGCAGGGCTGATCCCAGGACCTGGAGATGTTCTGAGCAGAAGGCAGATGCCTAACCAACTGAGCCCCTCAGGTGCCTCTTCTTGCTTCTTGTTTAAAGCACGATTCTTTTGTATAGAGATTTAAAGCAAGTTAAAATTAAACAAGTTAATAACATAAAATCATGTCACATGATTTCACTACACACACAAAAAAGACAAACTCAAACTTGAACCACCATATTCATAATCATCTAAAATCAGTATGCATTACCTAATTCATTTCTATCATAGTGTGATGGTCGTGTAATATCCACAATGAGTAACAGTGAAACTCAAGACTGGAAGCCAGAAACATTTCTGGCAATAGTAAAAATTTCTGACTTAGGGTTGTAAAATAAAATAGCTTGGTAAGAGCAGGGATGTCTTCGGGGAAGTAAACTTTGCATCGTTTGGGTGGAGAAAAGCAGTACAGATAAAGACAGCAAGAAGCCACTTGGAAACTGGGGATGCTTAGATAATCGGTATCAGGATAACTGAAATCCACAAAAATTTCCAGTTCTCACTTTGCTTTGCTCGAAGGAATACACATTCTGTGTTGCCTGCGGAATATTTATATAGATTAGTTATTTTTCTCAGCTTGAATTTATAAATGTGTGTCATACAAATGGTAAGGTTTTCTAAAAGTATTTATCTTTTAAAAACTTCAAACCTTGTAAAAAGAAGTGAAAATGCTTTTCACACAATGCTTTTTGGACAAATAAGAAAACTCTTCACTTTCAAAACCAGTTAAGTATTATAACCTGTTGTATACCAAGGAAAGGCTAAATAGATGCCAAATGTCTTATGATCATGTGTCTTTACTTTCATAAATAACTAGTGTTCAAATACCTTTAATGTTTTTGCAAGATTTAGTTCATATGCTTAAATGATGTCACAGCGGTAACACTATCTAGAAAATTTTTATAATAAATTTCCAGTCGAGTTATTGCAATGGACATGTTTAAGAGAATCAAATCTTCATAGTATCTTGTTCAGCTACAGCCCTAATCAAGTCCTCAAATCATGCCTTTCTATAATGTAAGATAAATGATTAAGGGTCCATTTTGTTGTTAATTCCCATTAACACTGATGAGCCCCAAGCATTCGTATCAAAAGCAGAATAGACTCTTGAAGAAATAAGAAATCTTAAATATCTTAAAGAGGTGAGATATTCAAAATGTCTAAATTTGATAGCACTTCTTCAAGATCATCATCGTCTTAAGCAGAGTACTGAAAGGTGTTGGCAATTCAATCAGGAGAAGGCACCCCTTTCTCTAAACCAGTGCTGAACAATGGCTCCTGAATGATGTAGAGGGAAGCTCTTCTGAAAATACTCTCATTTGTTTGTACCCAAAGCTCTACTGTAAATGCCACCAACTACCTGTAAGCACTGAAGACTTTCTAGCACTAGAAAAATAAATGAACATCAGTGCCAAATTGCTCCCTACGAACTTGTTTCTGGGTCTGTCTCAGCTCTGCATATAATCTTCTTTATTAAGAAGCTGGCTCTTTCTGCCTCCTGTTTTTCTGTTTTAGAAACAATTTATAGAGTCTCTTTACAATCATGGGGTAAAAAATGTCTTCTTTGTAGGATTCTGATATAGTAGGAATCCTTCACTACCTATAGCTACCAGCAAGCTCAAAATTCTATTAAGCAAATTCTAAAAACATGTAATTCCAATGATGTCTATTTATATCTTCTTAATTCTCTTTTCTTATGAAACATTATGGATGCATATCTGTGGAGCTGAGAGGCTGAGTGGTCTCAACAATTTCCCTTCACATTATTTATTTTACCAAAGATTGCTTTTAAAGTCTAATTACCTGCCAAGGCTAATGCTACCTTTCACTTTCAAATTTCCCTTGCTCTAATGTACAGAGAGATTTTTTTGTCAAATTGGGTTAAGAATGGCAATAATAGCAAATAAAAACCTAAATTAAGGAAGAGAGTGTAAATAAATTTTTAATCATACAAAATTTAATACTTATGTTAAGGAATGAAATATTAAAAGTCATCTTATACAGACTGCATTTATATCAGAGCTGAATTTAAAGTTGTGAAGCTTTGAGTGATATGATAATCATGTTTTTCCCCCTTCAGTTGTACTAAGGGATTGAAATTTATATACTCAATAACTAGAAAAGTATCATAAAGGATCAGACTGGAGGAATCTGTCTCTCTCCATTTTTTGCTGTCACTCCCACCGTGATTTTAATATTCTTCCTATGTCTTTGCTGGTTTCTTGTGCCAAACATTGTTTTCAAACACAGACGGTTTTGAAATGAGTACTATAAACTGCATGTTTCCTAGCATATACATGCATTTTACAGGTACTACAATGAAATCTTTAACAATATGAAATGAAAAATAGAGAATGGCTAAGTCTCCTGCCAGTTTCAAACTTTACCAAACAGACTTGTTTTAAGTCTTAAATGTAAACTATTTTTATCACTTGACTCAAGCTTTATTATCTTTCTGAAACATGAAGGAAAAGAGTATCTTTCACAAACCAAACTACATCACATTTGCTTTATCCATGGTTTTCAAATGTTTTGGGCAAAATTCCAGAGACCCTGATGGATTTTATGCATTTAATTCACGTTAAACTGGAGTTGTGATTTATACAGCTACGGGATGCTGGAGTTTTTTCCCTCCGAGTACTGGCCAGAACATATTGTTAATTTATTGGATTCTTTGTGGAAAGTGATGTATGCATTATTTGAAAACAGTAAAGTAGCTTCAATGAGTCATATAAATATATTCAATATCTTATGAAAAAAAGCATAAAACTTAAATAAGGATAACTGGTCTTTTCTTGGATTAGATTGGAGATGTGATAAATGTTTCTTTTCATTAAACGATTACTGTATAATTGAAAGAAACAAGGCAGGAGTTGCTCTAGCTACGTAAGCCTTTTGTGCAGCTATACATAAACGTCTATAGGCATCTCTTTCTCTTGCTTTCACAAAAGTGAAATACAGTCATGCACGTATAATGGAATTTATCTTGAATTAGCATTAGAAAAATAAAGTTTAGAAAAAGCACCCCATCACTTGTTTATGATATGTTATCTATAATTATGAAATGACAATGCATTAATTGTATCATAAGACACAGAGGTTTATTTTGCGAAACACAAATATTTTCTTTTTCTGATGAACAGAAGGCATATGTGAGAATTGTAAAACATTTTTTTAAGTGATACCATGCCTTCTCGAGATTGTGGTTCCTACAGCCTCTTCCCTTGCTTCCATTCTCTTGGGTTTCTATCACAAAGGGAGCACACGCTTTTCAAGTTAAGTCAACTCTGGACATCTGATTTATGGAATGCCAATCAGATATTTTGACTCTGGACCATGTCTTCCCTTAATGTCCCTTCACTGAATGTTACCACTGATGAGTTACTCACCAATGGTATTCACCACTGT
Organism: Mustela erminea; assembly: GCF_009829155.1. NCBI lineage: Eukaryota > Metazoa > Chordata > Mammalia > Carnivora > Mustelidae > Mustela > Mustela erminea. Next base: position 59,381,973 of record NC_045619.1, read on the forward strand.
AATTCACTCATGCTTCAATGTGTTTCTGTTAGGAGACGGAGCTGAATCCCAAACACCGGACTTAAGTAGGTGACTTTGGCTCTCTTGCTGATCAATTGTTCATTGAATAAGCAAATCTGTCTATAAAAACTTCAGTCCTAAACAATTATCATTAGGTCCTAAATAATAACAGATCATTTCAGACCTTGGGAAAAATTGTTCTATACTCATTAATATTTTCTGTGAATATTACATGCTTTATACAAGCCATTCTTAACATAGGTTATGGAGAGAGTGGTTTCTTCTTCTACTTGTGCAGCTAATAAAACTACCAGAACACTCGTAAAATGGCACAGTTTTGGGGATATGACCCAGTTAAAAATATTGTCAGTGCCACTGACAATATTTTGGAATATTTTAGAAAGTAGTTTAGAATAGAACTTTCCATGAATGAATAACTAACAAGTAAACCATAAAGCCCAGATTTGAAAAGGCAAAGATATTCTTGGTGTTTTAAAAAGAGAAACATTATCTTTCAGAATTTTGTTTTATTTTGAACTATTAATGGTCTTCTTATGTTAAGTAGCCAGCACTTATTAAAACCAAATGTCTCAGATTCTTTATAATAAATTAACATGAAAACAATTATGAAAGGAGTGGGCCATGATCTGTCATTCTAGAGCAATCACAATGCTTGTGCAGGTGTGATCTGCCCTACCCTGAGGGGGTGCCATTGACTTTTGTGTATGGTAACTCCCTTCCACTTCAGACTTTTGGAGGGTCCCAACATACTTGCCTTTATGTGGTAACCCTGCCATTCATTTATGACTTAAGTGAATTTTGTTTTTGATGGGGATGATATTTCAACCCCCTTTTAGCATTAAGGGAACATACCTCGATTTATTTAAAATATGCTTTAAAACTTATATGGTGAAAATGAAAATTCTGTTTGAAAATCCAAATTGTGTCATTATTTGGTGATGAGGCTATGGTAATGAAAAATGAAGTAAGATGAAGTAGGGTTTAAAAATGTTTAACTTTGCCATCTTGATTTTTAATAAAATTTATGTGGACTGGTGATATTTAATTTTATACACAAAGTCTGAATTTTGTTACTCTTTCCACATTGGCTACCTCTCTTTTACATTGAAAAATATAGCTTAAAACTGGAGTGACACTGTGTTAACATTAAGAAAAAAAATCTATGCTACCCAGATTCTTCATCAGAAAACTGAGAACATGCCAGTACAGTTAGAGGGCAACAGAATGAAATCTTAGAAAAAATATGGCTGAAGGAAACCTCTAGAGGTTATCTTTCTGCTTCATCCTGCTGGCTTTAGGCAAATTTTACCTAAACTATTGTAGGCAGATGGGTATCTGGGCTGTTTTAAAAGATCTTGGGGGAAGTAATTCCATAATCTCTTAATATCCCTTTTTATATCTAATCTATCTGTCCATTTAATTTAGTTTATCTTTGGCAGACAAGGATAATGTTACCCTTTAAAATACAATTTGTCATAACCTTGATCATTGAGGTAATGTTTACATATGAAAGAAAAGATGGTGATCTCTTCTGACAGGAAATAATATTGTTATTATAATGTTAAATATGGACTTTAACATTAATTGTCCATGTAAAAGGAGAATAAATTGTGAATTTTGAGACTAACTGAAGCCAAAGATCAAATTCATTATTCTTGATGAGAAGATGTCACCCTCAGAAGGGTATCTAACCTTTTTTCATAAAGAAAAAAATTCTACTTCTAAACGTGGATAGACTCTTTCCCCAACAGCTCTTATGAACACAGTGACTACTGCTAAAATTTGTGCAGAAGCCTGGTTTTCAGTGCCTTCATATTTAGTGGTTAGTGCCTGTCTGTGCTGCATTAGTAATATACTTATAACTAACTATACATTGTCACTCTTCAAATTATCATCATTGTTAATAAATGAACTAAACACAAATTCATTTTCAAAAAATTTTAAATAAAAAGAATCTTATATTTTTGCCTTCTCAGAATTTTCTTATAATTTTAACAAAGACATATTATTTTATAATTTCAGAGATATGACTATTTTGGAACTCATATGCAAATTTGTGTAGTCCTTTTCTAAGGAGTTAAATGAACACAGTTTTTTGTTTTTTTGTTTTTTTGGTTATACTAAAACCCTTCATTTGAAACTGCCTGTCTCATTTCTTTAGAGTTGGGCCAGCCAGCCAATTAAAAGGAGTAAAATTGGATGGATGGATGGGAAAAAAAACCAATCACCAAAAATAAAATCTTTATTTTTATTGTATAATATTATGCATATGTAACATCAGATATTTTATTTTACTTTCAGCTAAAATTGAAACAAATACAGGAGCTATTAAATAAGTTCAGTGATTAAAATTTCCTTTTTTAAATTCATTACTCCTTTGGTTTGGTTCCAAAAAATGTTTCACTTTCCTCTGTTCTAGTCAACATTGGGTTTTGTGTATTCTGTTGTAATGCCTTTTTTAATTTTAAATGATGCTTAGTTTTCTTCAGTTCATTATGGAAAACAGATGTTCTCAAATACAGCTACTTCCAAACATGTATCAAATCTCTGCACGAGAGTTTCTGTAATTTGTAGAGTTCTGGTTTTCAGTGTCACCATATTTGGATTTGTAAAACTATGTTGCATGCCACTTCAGTAGTAAACCATTTGTAGTTCTTCATCCATTATATGTCCTTTATATATTTTTAAGAATTTGGTCTTTAAACACAGAATTCAAGGATTTCAGATTTCAGGCCATCCCTTGTGTGTTTGTAGAACAATCTTAGCATATGAAAATGAGCCAAAGGTTTAGTGCCATTTTAATTTTCCAAAGATAAAGTTTCTCTAAGAATGAGCTGTTCAACTAAAAAATTTGTATAATGAGGGCAAAAACTACGGCAAAGAAATTTAAAGAATGTTGCTGTTTAAAATCCACCCCCCCAAAAAAAGAACCAAGTTTTTGATTGGGTTTTAACTGGTGACAGGTGGTGATTGAATATCAAGAATAAGCAATTGTTTTCAATCCTATATGAGTGCGTCATGTTTGTGTGTAGGTATGTGCATGTATATAGATCTTCGGCACTATGTCATATCAATTCTACTAACCCTATGTGGTATAGACAACTAACAAGTAGACCTCCATTTCATCAAGCAAAGAATCAACACCTTAATGGTTGAAGCCATGGGAGCATATCCAGGAAGAAGGTCTTCATTAATATATTCATGATGTATTTCAATGTTTACATTTTCAGCTCAAAGGGTCACCTCATAAATGACACAATGAATACATGTACATTTTCTGTTTTTATATTCGTTTCATATCACTGTAAGAGCAATACCTTTTTTCATGTTCGTACATTGAATTACTACATTCACCTCTTGTGGATTTTCCTTGCATAAGAAAAATCATTGCACTACAGCATGAATAATATAGCCAAATAGGTATTATTATTTTAATGTACATTTCTATCAGGTACAATGGAATGCTCAAATATACTTAACCTTTTCCAATATTTTGTCCTATAAATTCTCAAGTCTATCTTATACACTCTAAACTGTATTTCCTGCTCCATTTACATTTGCAAACACTTGTTTCTGTTTTGGACTCATAATTTCTGCTATCCTCTATAGACACTTCTTTATGAACTTATCAGCTGTAAGAGGCTTTGATGCCAGAGCAATTTTTTTTCAATTAATACACATTTGCATTTCAGTGTAGCACCACATAATTTATTTGCATTTCAAAATAAGTCCTGTTTAAATATCGGTATTTTTCAATTAATTAAACTTTTACCATACGTTTTCCCATATATTAGTCAGAATTCTTCTTTTTTTCATATCCATGAAGTAAGTGGCATTCTTTTACATAGACATGAAATACTGGGATATTAAACATAGGATACTCAACATTTCCACAAACAAATTTATATTTCTGTTTTTCATGAAACATGGGAATCTCTTGTCTTATCTTTTATTTCCTATAAAGAAATGGATGTAGAAAAAAATTTCCTTGATTCTAGTAGATGAAAAGTAACAGGAGAAATGCTATCATAAAGAGTAGCTGCCACCTAGCCTCAGTGAAAGGGAGACAATAGGGGATGATGGATGGAAGGGGACTAAAGGATTGAAGAAAACACGTACCATGTAAGATGGTGAGCCACAACCATTTTTTAGCTCATTAATGCCACATTATAATCTGGGCATAGTTTTACAATTGACCTGATGTATGAAATGATATGTGAAGTATCCTTCTCACATTAGGGTAGCTAAGAACAAAATACTCAGTGGCCAAATTTGGCTCAAGGACCACAAGATGGTGACTCTGCTTTAACACAAGGTTGTTGTTGTTTTTTAATCTGTAATAGTATTATTCAGCCTTATCACTTTATTAAGTTTTTTTTCAAATAGCATCTCATTAAAAAGATATAATACTGTCCTTTGAGAAAGACTCTTTTTGCTTTGTTAATGATACACACACACAAAAATCTGTTATAAATTTACCAGGAATTACAAGGAATTTTTCAAAATATTTTGAATTTGGGATGGCTACAAGTATGACTCCAGAGTCCAATGACCGTGGGTAAACAACCTTTTGTATCTTAATGATCTTCTGTAATATTAGGAAATAATGGCTCATACTAGTATGATTTCTGTGGGAATTAAACATAATAAATATGTTGAATATCAGCCTACTCTGATGCATTTTTTAAAAAATAGACTATTTTTTTAAAGAGCAGTCTTAGGTTCACAGCAAAACTTAGTGGAAAGTGAAGAGAGTTCTCATACACTCCTGCCCCCCAGCATGAATAGCCCCCTCACTATCAGTATCTCACACCAGAGTGGTGTATTTGCTACAGTTAATGAACCTACACTGACACATCATTATGACCCAAAACCTATAGTTTACACTGGGGTTCACTTTTGGTGTTTTGACATTCTATGGGTTTGGACAAATACGTCCATCCACCATGGCAGTATAATACAGAGTATTTTCACTGCCTAAAAATTCTTCCCTTATCAATCCCTTCCTCTCTTCAACCGCTGGCAACCACTGATCTTTTTACTCTCTCTAAAATTTTGGCTTTTCCAGAATGTCATATAATTCAGATCGTTAGTTATTTTAGTTATTTAGTCTTTTCAGATTATCTTCTTTCACTTGAAAATATGCATTGGGGGTCTTTCCTTGTCTTTTCATAAATTGATAGTTTATATCTTTTTAGCACCAAATAATATTCTGCTGTCTGGATGTACAATTTATCTATTCACGTACTGAAAGACGTGTTGGTGGTTTCCAAATTTTGGCAGTTACGAATAAAACTGCTATAAATATCCATGTGTGGGTTTTTGGGTAGATGTAAGTTTTCGACTCATTTGGGTTGAAATAGAACCCAAGAGTGCTATTGCTGGATTGTATGGTATGAGTATGCTTAATTTTATAAGAAACTGCCAAATAATCTTCCAAAGTGGCTATACCACTTTGCATTCCCACCAGTTACAAATGAGAATTCCTCATCCCATCCTTGCCAGTATTAGGTGATTTCAGTGTTTTGGATTTTCACCATTTAAAAAAAGCATAAAGAGGTATCTCATTGTTGTTTTAATTTGCATTTCTCTAATGACACATGCTATTGTGCATATTTTCATATGCCTATTTGCCATCTGTATATCTTCTTTGGTGAGGTGTCTGTTCAGGCCTTTTGCTTACTTTTTTCATCAAGTTGTTCATTTTCTTGTTGAGCTGTTAGAATTCTTTTTTTAAAAAAATATTTTATTTATTTATTTGACAGAGAGAGAGAGACAACAAGAGAGGGAATAGAAGTAGGCTCCCCACTGAGCAGGGAGCCTGATGTGGGGCTTGATCCCAGGACTCTGGGATCATGACCTGAGCTGAAGGTCATGCTTAACAACTGAGCCACCCAGGTGCCCCGAGCTGTAAGAAGTCAGTATATTTTGGATAACAGTCCTTTATCAGTTACATCTTTTGCAAATATTACCTTCAAACCTGTGGCTTATAGTCTCATTTTTTTGACAGTGTCTTTTGCAGAGAAGATTTTAATTTTAATGAAGCTCAGCTAATCAATTTCTTTTATGGATTGTGCCTTTGGTCTTATATCTCAAAAGTCATCACCAAACCCAGCAAATTCTAGATGTATGATCCAATGAGTTGAATTTTGTGAAGAACGTAAGATTTGTGCTTAGATTAATTCTTTTGCTGCAGTTGTCTAGTTGTCTCAGCATCATTTGTTTGAAAAGACTATCATTTTTGCCCCATGGCACTGCCTTTGTTTCCTTGTCAAAAATCAGTTGATGAAATTTATGTGGTTCTATTTATGGGCTCTCTACATTGTCCCAATGTATTATTTGTCTATTCTTTCATCAATACCACACTGTTTTGATTATTGTAGCTTCATGGTAAGTCTTGAGGTAGGGTAGTATTAGGGCTCTAACTTTGTTTTTATCCTTCAAAATTGTGCTGGTTGTTCTTGATTTTTTCTCTTGCCATGCAAACTTTAGAATTAGTGTGCTGATATCCATAAAATAACATAATGGGATTTTGACTGGAATTGTGTTGAATCTATAGATCCAGTTAGGAAGAACTGAGATTTTTTTTTAGTTATTCAAATATAATTAACATACAATGCTACATTATTTGCAGTTGTAAAATAAAATGATTCAACAATTCTATACATTCCTCAGTGCTCATAAGGATAAGTGTGTGCTTAATACCGTTTATCTATTCCCCCCATTCCCATTGCCCCCAACCACCTCTTCTCTGGAACCGATAAGGGAAATCTGTGTCTCATGACAGCCCACTGAGCCAGCAAAGGAGTCCCAGTCCCTGTCCCGGAGCTCTTCTGGGTTCTTCTCTTTGCTCCGCATCCTGCCCATATCAGTAGGGTTCCTCCCCCTGGCCCACTTCGTATGAGTGGCAAAAGCACAAGTATGTGGAAGTAGGGGGTATAAATTACCCCCTTTGTTTGTACTCAGGGCTCGACCTTTGGAGATCACTCTCTTCTGAGCCCACTGATGTCAAATAAACCTCTCATCCTCCAAGATCTCCAAGTGCCACTTGGTTCTCCTATAGGTCGATCTAGTCCAGGTTCTGTAACTGAACCATCAGTCAGTTTATTCTCTGACAAACTGGCAGATTCTAAGAACTGACATCTTGGTAATATGGTCTTCCTATTCATGAACATGGACTATTTCTCTAATTATTTAGTTCTTTGATTTTTTTCATCAGAGTTCAAAATTTTCCTCATATAGATCTTGTACACATTTTGTTAGACTTATACCTGCTCTGTCTTTTTAAGACCTTAGTAAACAATAGTCATTCTTATTTAACAAAATTAAAATAAAAAAATTAAAATGGCATTATCAACTGAAAGTGACATATTCCCATAGATATATTTGAAGGAGTCAATAGTGATTTAAATAAACATGTTCTGGTATGATTTCAAAGAATTAGTGAGTGCTCATTGATAGGTATATGGGTGTCTGTAATATCATCTATACTTTCGTTATGCCTAAATATTCAAAAAATTAAAACATAAAAACTTCAGCCGTACAAATTGGTCATAATAGTATAGCAAAGACCAAAGCCATATTTCCCAGCTTTAAATCCCAGTCCACTAATGTGTAAGTAGAGGCAAGTTATTTAACCTCTTTGTTCATACACTTCCTCAGCTACAAATGATAAGAATAAATTAGCTCATTGGGTCATTGAAATTAAACTTTAGAAATAATGCTAGATATATACTTAGCAATATGCAACTACTAAATAATATATTATTTTAGTGACTTCTGAAAATAAATGGAGTTTTTAAGAATAAAATGTATTTAATTTTGATATGAAAGACATATATGCTCACCACAAAAAAACAGAAGGGAACATTAACATTTCCGTCTTTTTTTCCTGTATTTTTCCTGATTCATGACTTTTTGTTTGTTTTCTTTTATATAATTGTGTTCCTATTATATATACAATCTGGAATCCTGGCAGTTTCTTTTTCACTTATATTATGACAAGAATTTGCCTATTTTTTATAAAAAGATCTATTTATTTACTTGAGAGAGAGAGAAAGACAAGGAGGGACAGAGGAAGGAGAGAATTTCAAGCTGACTCCCTGCTGAGCACAGAGCCCAATGCAAGGGCTCAATCTCATGACCCTATGATCATGATCTGAATTGAAACTAAGAGTCAGAGGGTCAACCTATTTAGCCACCCTGGTGCCCCAAGAATATGCCCATTTTTTTTTTTAAAGATTTTATTTATCTATTTGACAGACAGAGATCACAAGTAGGCAGAGAGGCAGGCAGAGAGAGAGAGGAAGGGAAGCAGGCTCCCTGCTGAGCAGAGAGCCTGATGCAGGGCTTGATCCCAGCACCCTGAGACCATGACCTCAGCCGAAGGCAGAGGCTTAACCCACCGAGCCACCCAGGCACCCTGAACATGCCCATTCTTTAAAAAATATTTTATTTATTTATCTTGAGATAGATAGAGAGAAAGAGTGAGTGAACGAGAGTGCCCAAGAAGTGGGAGCATGCAGTCTCCCCTCTGAGCAGGGAACCCAGAACAGGACTCCATCCCAGGATCCTGGGATCATGACCTGAGCCAAAGTCAGACACTTAACCTACTGACTCACCGAGGTGCCCTGATTTTGCCCATTTTTAAGTAAACACTTTTTAATAGATGGGAAACATTCTGCCTAATGGTTTTCTTAAACTATCATTGGTCATTTAGACTGCATCCCATTTTCAGTTACTTCAATAATCTTTTTTTTTTTTTTAAGATCTTATTATTTGACAGAGAGAGAGATATCACAAGTAGGCAAAGAGGCAGGCAGAGAGAGAGGGGGAAGCGGGCTCCCTGGTGAGCAGGGAGCCGGATGCAGGGTACGATCCCAGGACACTGAGGTCATGACCTGAGCCAAAGGCAGAGCCTTAACCCACTGAGCTACCCAGGAGCCCCTACTTCAATAACCTTAATGAATATTTTTTACTGGGGCTTATTTCCTTAGGATACTTGATTATGCAAATTTTTTTATGATTAAAAACTTTTTTTTTTTTTTAGAGAAAGAGAGAAAGAAAGTGTGAGCAAGGGCAGGGAGGGGCAGAGCCAGAAGGAGAGAGAAATCTTAAGCAGGCTCCATGCTTAGCATGGAGCCTGATGTGGGGCTCAATCTCACAACCCTGAGATCATGACTTGAGCCAAAATCCAGCGTTGGACATATAACTGACTGAGGAGGTACCCTTTACTACAGAAAGATTTTAAAAAATGGCTTCTATTACATTAAGTATGGATATTAATCAAATCAACTAAACAAATCTGAGTATATTGGTATAATGGAAATTGCAAGTAGGGAGGCTTTATATAAAGATATAAGAAATAATTCTACATTATTCAGTGCAAAGCATCTGCACGCATGAAGTTAGTTATATGATAGCCTTCTCAGCCAAACCTCCAACAGACTTGATAATTTATATTCAAGTATACATACATCTTTAATTTCATGAGCTAGACATGAACATTAATATTATTAATTTATACACACAATAACTTTATGTTATATCTTGATACAGAATAATGTCTGTATTGGGGAAAGAAAATTCTGTATATATGTCTAACTTTAGGTATAACCATTATTAAAAGAAGTAAGCTTGATTATATTAAGATGAGAAAGTATGACTGGTAGATTCAAACAATACGTTGTAATGACTTAGAAAATTGGGAAAAAACTTAGAACCCCATTCCAGGCTTCTCATACTTTTTAACACCTCCAAAAATATATTGTTTTGATTGTCTCTAACTTCCCACTGCTCTTTTCTCAAATGCAATCTTTGTAGTGTGGGTTTTCCTACAAAACAAGTCATACTCTTGAGTCATAAATATTGTTTTCAACTGCTGTTTCTAGATGGCATAAGATAACCAATATGATCTCATTGAACTGGCACAATTCAAGCCAAAGACAAAAAAACTGAAGCTTCAGATAACCTGTGGAGAATTACGCCCCCAAAATGTAAACATTCATTGGCATTCTTGAACTACTGAAATGATTTCAAAAAGCCACCTACTGACAACATAAGAGCCATCAGATTCTCAGAAAAAACACATGCCTTTATCAAAATCATATCTCTTGGCTTCTACTCTGATATGTTACCAATTCCCATGTTAGTTTTTTGACAATTCAAATATACAATAATTTAACTATTTATAATAATTGGAACAAATGAAGTTATAATGAAAGAAAAGTAATAACGAGGGAAAAAGTTGATAGTTAAATTATAGGTAATGCCAGTTTTATAAACATAACATACACGTTATGTTATGTTTTAGACGTTAGTTTTAAGCTCTTCTACTGTTATACATATATTTTTGTATATACATGTGAATTGGTAAAAATAGATCTATCTTTATATAAAGAGGTTGGTTTTTTGGGGGAGGGGGATGAGAGGTAAATGAGAAAAACAGAATGCAGAAAAACTTGGGCTATTTTCTATGGGAGACATCCATATTGGAAAATGCTAAATCTATTATTGATTCCTAATTACCAGTATCCCACAACAACAAAGGCCAGTCTTCAGGAGACTTAGAATTATCCAGACCAAATCAGTGATATCAATGAAATGAATGAAGAGTAGGCTGTGAGCCTTCTAAGTGCTTAGCATTTTGTGTTTGATTAGTAAAATTAAGGTGGAGTTCTTAATGTTAGCAATTTTATTGAAAAGGGTAGAGACACATTGGCATTTCCAAAGCTCTAAAAATTAGGGGTTTGCTTCATCTCTTTCCAAAGAGTAAGAAGCATAATACAATTTCTGCAAAGTAGGCTTTATACAAAGCACTAACATTTAACCTAAATACATTTCTCTCTCAGTACATCAAGTTCTTAATTGCCAAGCATATATTACCAAACAGAAATTGAAGATAAATGAATATTTTATGTGTAGTCTCCAAAGGGATAAGAATTAAAAATTAAATTAAAAGGCACTTGCCAATGTTTTAATTTGCCAGTTAAAAAAGCAAACACAAATATTTGATGCTGACTATATTTTAAATTCCTTAAATCTAATTCAGTCAATCTCAGTAGTTGTAATTTGTAACTAAATAGGATTTTCTCGAATCTTACCAGAACATAATGCTGACAACAACAACAAAACGGTAACTGCTTTTACTTCTTAATTTATTCTTGCTCTGCTATCATTTGAATTGCCATTGGGTAGCAAAAATAACTAACACTTTTTGAATATTTATTATATGCCAGACATTCATCTGAGTATTTTACATGTATTTGATTATTTAAACCCTACAAGAACGCTATGGAATATATTGTATTATCATTCCCACTTCATAGAACAGAAAACTGAGGCCCTGCTAGGTTAAGTGACTTGAACAGGATCCTGAAGCTACTATGTAGCAATCTACGTAGGAGATGTGGAAATCCATACTCACAATATCCATACAACACCATAATGTAGTGAAATCTCAAAGTGTGTATTTGTTAATGTCGGGTAGACTGACAGTTTTTAGTTCATTTCTCAATGACCTGGAATATGTCTTAACACATTCTACAATATTTTTATTTCCAAAGGTAAAATGAAGATTAGATTTAATTATATAGAAGGCCTTTAGAAATCACTTTCATAAAAGAGAAAAACCAAATTTTCTTTTAAAACATCAACAAAAATGCTAGGAAATCACAGGTTCTACTACCTTGTTTAATTCCTCTGTATAAAAAAATTAAATCATGTTGTGTTAAATCCATATAACATAAGGCTGTTATCCATGGGTTGCTTTGAATTTTCTTTAAATTCTTTCTACAGCACTGTATTTATCCCAAGTTAGTAAATCCCTTTAAACCCCTATTTTGTGGCTCTCTGCCATGTGCTCTTTTTACCTAGAGGGTAAACCTAATGTTTAACTGTGTCCTTCTATTTGCCTTAAGTAAAAGAAAACTCTAATATGTCAATTACAGCCAGCTCTCAATTATCTGTTGTCACGGGACAGAGACTACAATAGCAAGGATAATTTAAATCCAAGAATAATTAGAAAGTCTAATTTTGACATTATTTTTATTCCTCCCTCTAACAAATCTTCCCTGTTTGAACTGAAATAAGTAGAAAAATAGACTTAATCAAATATTACCCATTTCTTGGTTTAAGTTTCCATTTCTCTCTCTTTCTTTCTTTCTTTCTTTCTTTCTTTCTTTCTTTCTTTCTTTTAATGCCTCTGATAGACTGGTACAAAGGCTAATTTGGATAGAAATCTATCAAAAGACATTCCAAAAACTGAATGAAAAAAGTAGTTAATATGTGAAAACCTCTCATATTCATTGATTATTTAAGAGATTCTCAGATAAATTTGGGGGGCATTATGAAGGTAGGTCTTACCTGAATTTCCCTGAGAAAGAGACCATTCCCTTCCCCCCCCATTTGAAGTTTCAGATATCTTTATTTCTTTTTTCCAGATTTGATCATCTCGCCAGTCACTGGGCTGGTGCCATCCCATATCCCAGTGATATTAGCACTCCATTGACATCTGACACAGTGCCTTCAGTCTGGAACCTCACAGCCAATCAGAGTTGATGATATTGTATTAATGGTTCCATAATAAAATGAAAAAGATGGCCTTCATTCTGATGAAAGCTGTAAAGTAGCTATTGTGCTTGTTTGGTATTGCAAGGCCCAAATGTATTATTTATGCAATTTTTCCTTTGAAAGAAAAACTGAAAGAGCAGATTTCATTTTATAGCATTCAGTCAAAGCTATTGTCTCATGAATGTGAACATTTCTGCATTTTATTTCCTGAGTGTAGAAGGCATTTTTCAGAGATCATCTAAGTAGGGATTTAAAAGTTTAAAAACTGCTTTTAAAATAGGTAAGCCCTAATGACTGGATCTATTATTCATCCTGGTAGATAAACTAAATCAACACATGCCACATGAAAACTTGAACCTAGTTGGGGTCATAATTTTCAAGGTCTTGGCTCATCATTAAGACTTTCCATTTGTTTTAGGAAAACAGAATGAAGTCAGGAATTTTATCGTAAAGTAAGTTATCAAGAACAAATGTACATAATAATAAAATATATAAAAAATATTAAATTTTGTCTGAGATTTCATTCTGTAATTGTTGTATAGTAGTTTCATTCTCAAAAAAAAAAAGAGGTGATAATATCTAAGAAAAGTATGAAAAAAATAATCTACTTAGAGGGGAAAAAAGAACCACAAGTGACAACAAATTATAATGTAAAAAACAGGTTAATGATGATAAAATGAGGTAATAATTTTCTTATTTTTCCATTTTCTTATTTGAACATCATAAACCCTACAAAGTTAGGTTTAATATGTGCCTTTATTTATTTTTCTTAAAGCAAGTTTTTACCCAATGTGGGGCTTGAACTCACCACCTCAAAATCAAGAATCACATGTTCTACAGTGGAGCCAGCCAGGAGTCAGAAAAGGGAACTGATGCTCCAGAGATGAGGTAGACTGCCCAAGGGCACAGCAGTTTCAGTGACAGATCTGGGACCTGTTTTTCGTCTTCTGATTCCAACACAATGTTTCCTCTACTATTCCATGGTTCATTTGTATCCAGTGGTCACTTGTGAGCTACTAATGGTGAGGGCTTCCTACTAAAAATTAATAACAAATTAATCAAACAAATGAATTTCCTATCAAAGAATGCATTCTAAGCCCCATTTTTATAAGTCCATGGGAAATTCAAATTTTCTAACTTTTCTCCTTTTTTTTCTTAAAAAGGTATCTATGTTAGAAAATTTCAGTATTTTTCTCAAGTGAGACTCCAGGGAACTAGTTTTCAGTCTTCTCTATATTTCAGCCTTTTTCCACTTCCTCCTCTATCTCTTTTGCAAGAACTAATTAAGCTGGTCTCCTCTGTAGTCATTTTCATTCTCATTTATAAAAAAACATTTTCTTAAAGTCCCATTTGTGTGCCTTTATAGCACATAAGGGAGTCTGCATTAGATCCTACCCTCTGGGAATGTAAACCTTCTAGCTTCTCCCAGTCTACTCGAAAATTCGGAATTGTAAAATACTGTTTTTCTCCTAAAAACAAAATCTCAAATCTCACTGAGCCAACCCTTACTCTCTTCATTCCTTCTCTTCTTCACCCCTGGTGGGAAAAGCAACTTTTGGTATAATATTATATCACGTTTTTATTAGGAAATACTGTACACTATGCTATGATAGCAAAACCTAGTTTTATTTTTCACAGATGTGACATTTTGAACCATGTGGAAGACACAAACCTACTCTTATTCTTGAGGCAAGGAAGAATTTGTCTCTGCCTCTTAAGTGAGATCCAGGAGTGATATCATCTGGTCCCTGTGGTCTCCAGCTAGGATTTGAAAGGGATCCAAGAGCAAGAGCTGGGATAGTTAAAGGAATAAGGGAACCTGGATATAGAATGAATTTCTGGATGGTCAATTTAAGACTGAAGCTATAGGGTACTAAGCATAAACACTAATGTTTCTCTAAGCATTGCTTGTGTGTTCATGATCAGAATTTTTCTTTCTGGTCTCAAAGTACTTATGTACTCACTTCTAGACAGTGGTTTATGATGGAAGGGTCCACTCACAAGACAGAGGTCCTTACCAAATTTTACGCACCCGAAACAATTGAGAGCTTAGAAAACAACGAAATGAGAATGGAAGTATGTATGTGAGTGGTGTCACACTTCTATTTTTAAAATGTGTCATCTAGTAATGAGATTTTTTTCCGAGGAATCTGAAAATTTACTGTGGGGCTGAGGTTGTTCCACTGTGGTGCACGATGACTTTGAAATATATGAGGTATTCTGAGACACACTAGGTCTGACTGGGAAAGACATTTCAGGTAAGGTAATGCCAGACTTAACTACTCTGAAATAACCCTGGGAAGTACTGTGCCACTGGTGTAGCTGGGAGCTGACTCGGCACCATTTTGGAAATGGAAGTGAAGTGCCTTGAATCAGAACTTCCAGGGTTAGAAGTAGCTTTCATTATGAAATTCACTTTTCTAGTATCCAACTGGTTCCTGTACCGCAAAGCCCGGAGTAAACTCCTCTAGTTCTGATGTCACCTGGTAGGTACCCCTCTGATGCAGGTAGAAAGAATACAGTAACTCTAATTTGGGCAGTTTTTATTCCACTCTTTGATTCCACAACAGATGCGAATCATTTTAGAATGTCTCTCTTGTTTTCTTCTTTCTCATTTTGCCATTTTCTCATTTTGCCATACATGAGAAAAAGCTATGCTCTTCCCCACTGACACCAAAAGCCATATTTTCCCAGTGATTGGTGATTTTCCCAGATTTTCCTACCCATAATCCCATCAGCCTTAACTCATACATTCTTTCTTCCCTTCATTAATGAGCTCATTCTACAAATACTAGTTAGGCATTTATTATGTGTCAGACTCTGGTAAGGACACACTCTCTGTCCCTGTAGAGGTTACACTCTAAAAACCAGAAACAGTCATGTAAATAAATATTTTAAGAAATTCTAGGGCTTGTGAGAAAAACACGTGCATATTTAAATGGAATGCAATGAACTATTTCACTCAGGGGCAGACTTCAAAAAAGAAATAGTTCCTAAACTTTGCAGACATAAATATTTCTATAAGTATATTTCCATTATTAAACATATTTTCAATTTCACTGTTAACATCAGAATTTGTTGAGTTTATATGGACTCTATCCATAGTTTAGAGTAATGTGATGCCTCTGGATAGTCACATTAGGATTTCTGATTCCATACTTAAATTCAAGGTAAGGGCCTACGTGACATAAGCAACCATGACTTCTTTGTCTCAAGCTAACTTCCTAAATTAAAAGTAGGAGTGGGTACACTGCCATCTCCACCAGGCAGATTACCACGTAAACCACTTCTGGCTATTTCAGGTAAGTTTTCCAGAACGAAGTATTTATGTCTCTTGATCCCATTTTGATTATTAGGAATGAGAAGCCAAGTCTGGCCTAAAGTTGGTTTAGTTTGGTGTATAGGCATTCGGAAATACCATCTGGAGTTTAGGAAACAATGTTTGATTTAACCAGAGGTAGAGGGATAAAGAAGATAAAATTTCTTCGGCAAACTTATCATAAGCTGTCTACAGGCTCTCATATATTATGAATACAGCACGGCCATTTTTTCAATTAAAGGAAAAAATATAACCATCAGGTTGTATGACAAATATTTATTCATCCCCAACTGAATGGTGCAAGAAGAGTAAAGAGAGAAAGTAGGATCAGAATGCATCACCGAAGCCACAGTACTCAGTCGGTGTTGTTAAGCACTGAAGGTTTACACAGAGCCGCACCGCGCTGCAGCAGGCACATTCCAAAGTGATTTTTCTGCAATCAGAGTTTCATTCATTACCCAATTTTCATGCAACTCCCCGGCATTTGAAATATGTTTCAAGGTAGACTCCCCAAGGGCTTTTCCCCTCCCATAATAACTGATCTGCGGTGTCCAAAGATAGATCTAAATATCTTTGGTGCAAATTACTTGAGGCCTGCAGAGCATGATTCTCTGTCATCTTCATCACATTTCACACCTACAGAACTGATAACAGATTAATATCGAGGCTGAAAATATTTCATCAGCGTCTCTGGCTAAGGCATCTTGCATTATTTTATCTAGGGGCGCCAATAAAAGGAGGAGGGGGCTCAGGAAGAAAAAAAATTTATTTGCACTCAGGAGGAAAAAAAAAAAAAGAATTTCCTTTAGTATTATGAGAAAGGCGACAAAGCTGGTCCTGGCAAAGTTCTCTGCTCCGATTATGTATACACTTTTATTCAATCATTGTATCGCTCTGTGTCTGACATTTGGTCAATAGTGCAATCTACCACCGATCAGAATAAAACAGCCACCCCAGAGCACCTTGGAATTTCATTAGTTTCCTTTCAATGTAGTCCTTATAACTAGATGTTTATTTGGAAACACAAATTTAAAGTTCAATTCTGTACCTTGTCAATATTAGTAAAAAGTCACGGCTCCTAGACGTTACTGTAAACCTGATTTTTTCATTTGTTTGTTTATTCATTCATTCATTCATTCATTCAGTTGGAAAAAAGGAGTTGAGGGAGGGAGAGTAGGGCATAAGAAGGAAATATTAAAAAATGAAATTTGAAATAAAAAAGGGTTGGAGATAATTTTTACTGGTACAGAAGACTTATTTCTTTAGTAGTCTGGGTTATAAGTATCAAAGTGCAAAAATGCCAGACAAAAATAATTTTACACAAGTATTTAATCTCATATATTGTAAAGAGTATTGAAAGTAAAGACTGGTGGGAAAACAGCGACATTAACACACAATATTACTAATTACAAGGAAACAGCACAATGGGGTTACAGAAACGGGTTTGGTTTTACCCAGTCTCAGATGTGAACAGAGGCTCAACCATAAATTAGCTGTGGGCTTTGACATAAGTTGTCTTAAACCTCAATTTTCTCATCTGAAAATGGGGTAGCGACACCAACTTGACAAGCTAGACAGGAGATGGAACATGATAAAATATATTGCTAAGGTGACATTGTAAGCTCTTAATATTCATTTCATCTCCACTCTTCTATCTTTTTGTATAACAATCAGAATAAGAATTAGCCAGTAATCTTCCTGCTTTAAAATTATTTTTATTAACTTTCATAATTCCTTATTTATTCTTTCAAGGTCTGTTGTGTACCAAATTAATAGAGATGTTTTAAGGTTGTAGAGGAATAAATGAATGAATGAATCAGCTAAAGAATCTGAGAAATGATGTCCTCACAAGAATAAGTCAAATGCTGTGAGTATTTATATTAAAGCTTTTTTTTTTTTTTTTTTTTTTTTTTTTAAAGGACAGAGAAAATTTGAGGGGCAAGGGGCAGGGAGAAAGAGAGAGAATCTTTTTTTTTTTTTTTTTTAAAGATTTTATTTATTTATTTGACAGAGAGAAATCACAAGTAGATGGAGAGGCAGGCAGAGAGAGAGAGAGGGAAGCAGGCTCCCTGCTGAGCAGAGAGCCCGATGCGGGCCTCGATCCCAGGACCCTGAGATCATGACCTGAGCCAAAGGCAGCGGCTTAACCCACTGAGCCACCCAGGCGCCCAAGAGAGAGAATCTTAAGTAGGCTCCTTCCCAGTGCGGAGCTCCATCTCAAGACCCTGAGCTCATGACCTGAGCTGAAATCAAGAGTCAGATGCTTAACTGATGACTGAACCACCCATGTGCCCCCAAAGCTTTCTAAGGAAAGAAATTTGATTAGTAAATTATAAGATTCTCTCCTTTTTATTGGGCTAATACTGGTTAAATACTTTAACAGAGAGTACTGAAAGAATATGGTCAAGGCATTATTGGTGTGTCACACTTAGTCTTAAAATGTTATCTGTTTTTAGATAAAGAGAAATACCAATAAACTCGTAAAAGAGACCAAACCACCTGGTGTAACGGTAGAATTGACAACTTACAGTTTTCTAATAAAATACATTTCATTGCATCGTAACACATTTTTAACTTCTCTCCTTTTATACTATCAATACACAGAGCCATTCACATTCTGTCCTTGTGTGTGTGTGTGTTTCTTCATTTTGGTTTAGAAGCGAAAGATTCATTTTCTAAATTACTGTGTGTAATACCACATGCAATATTAAACTTCCCATTCACACTTTAGTTTTGATCTTCAGTTTCAATAGTTTTCATATGCTTTAAGCCAGCTATTAAATATTATCCTATGTTTTATTTTTGCCATAATAATGATTTTGAATATTGTGTTGGAGTTTAATCTATTTTTATTGGTTTATAAAAAAGTACAAATACATCAGGACACTGTAATATTAATCATCTCAAAAGAATGCCATATTTTTATAGCGTCTCTTTGGAGATTCACATTTTACATGAAGCTTTACATTTTCTAGTGATATTTCAAATCAGTAATAATTATAATAGCAGTTAACATTTACTGAATCTTTACTATGTTCTTTATTGAATCTTCACTAAGTTGTACTTATCATTCCAATCTTCACAACAAAGATTGTAAGTATTCTTATTTCCCCAATTTAAGGATGAGAAGACTAAGGCACAAAGAGGCCCAAGGTTGCACAGATATTGAGGGGCAGAACCAAGACACAATGCCTACCTGTACAGCATAACTCTTACCCACTGTACTAGGCTGCCTCGTAACAGAAAAATTTATATATCATCTTTCTATGCATGGGAAAACTCCAAGATGAGACTATAAACACAGCAGACCCCCTTATACACAGTATTGCTTTCCAGAGTTTCAGTTACCCCTAGTCAACTGTGGTCTGGAAGTAGATGATTCTCCTTCTGACTTACCATCATCAGGTCAGTGGTAGCCTAACACTATGTCACAATGCCCACATCATTCACCTCATTTCATCTCACGATGCTGGCATTTTATCATCTCATATCATTACAAGAAAAAGAAGGTGAGTATAGTACAATAAGATATTTTGAGAGCGGGAATGTATTCAAAGAACTTTTGATATAATATACTGTTATTTTTTCTGATTTACTAATGGTTATTTTATTAATCTCTTACTGTGCCTACTTTACAAATTAAACTGTGATAGGTATGTATGTATAGGAAAAAAAACAGTGTATATAGAGTTTGGTACTATCCAAGGTTTCGGGCATCCCCTGGGGGTCTTAGAACATATCCCACCACAGATAAGCAGGAAATACTATAGCTCCTCCAGCATAGTATACCATACAAAACTGGAATCTGAAGACAAGGTAAGTAATAAAATTTTAACCTATTATTATTCTGGAAAGACAATGGGACTACTAATAAAATGACTAATTATCAATTTTCATGAGGAATAAATTTCAAATCTTGACAAAAGTTGAATGAAACATAGGGATGTAAATAAAAGATTTATGAATTTGAGTCTCTATTTTATATTTGTAATCATGAATCCAGAGTTCGCTGGTTCTTTTTTTTTTTTTTAAAGATTTTTATTTATTTGACAGATCACAAGTAGGCAGAGAGACAGGCGGAGAAAGAGAGAGAGAGGAGGAGGCAGAGAGCCCAATGTAAGGCTCTATCCCAGGACCCTGGGATTATGAACGAAGGCAGAGGCTTTAACCACTGAGCCACCCAGGCGCCCAGTTCACTGGTTCTTATTAGATTTTTTTTTTTTTTTTTTTTTAATGTGTAGGGGCATTTGGTTCTTTGGTTTCTCTTGCCTTCTTTCTCAGAAGGAAAACTCTCCTCACTGCTGTTAATCAAGAACTCTAATTCCCTCTCACAGCAGTGGACACATGGCATTTGGTAGTCAATAAGAATAACCCAACTCACAAAGCATGATTCAAGAGTAGACACATGATCTCAGCACAGCCTGATGTTTCCGATTCTCTCTCATGTCAAGCTTCTTCCTGCCTCAGGGACTTTGTACTTCTATTTCTCTCCATCTATACTTTCCTTTCCTTAGATATTCCTATAGTTTTCCTCTGCCCACCTCCTTTTTTCATTTCATTTCACTCATTTCCTTTTGTCATCTGAGTTGTCGACACAGAGGGGTCTTATAATATCATTAAGTTTAAATGAGTTTCTATATTTCCCATTTATGATTTATGGCCTCAGTCCATTTTAGTTCCTTCGCAGGTCTGAGTACTATCTGGCATTGTGCGTCTCCTTCCACTAAAGTGTAAACTCTGTGAGCATGAGCAAAGGGGACTTTTGTTCATCTCCATGTTCCCAGCACAATGAACCACAGGCTGGCATATAAGGGCTGCTCAGTAAATATTTGTGGAAAAGCCGAATGTGAGACAGCAGATTTTTTTTCTTAAAAAAGTTTGAGTTGGATTTCTATCATCATGACTGAAAAATTCTGGGTTCCATATTATATAATACTACCACAGTTACTCCAGATGATTTTTTTTTAAAAATGTTAGCAGTATTATTTCTATTTTTACTTATCATGGTAATTTCAGAACCTACAAATATTTTGGACAATCGCTGTTTAAAAAAATTTAATTAAAATGTCTTTATTAATCAAGGTACTAATAAATATTATCTTCCTGTTGTTATAACTAGTATCATTCTAAGCACTGAAGAAACACAAAAAGTATAACAAAAACAAGGGATGAACATGACACTTAGGAAATGAGTAGACTTATACATAAGAGGCTAATGTAAGTAGCAAGAGGATACATTGAAAATGTGCTGGGAGTTAGAGAAGAATGGGATCTTGCTAAATGGCATATTTGGAATTTCCTCCTGGTGGGTACAGAATTAAATCTGGATCCAAAACTGTGGAGTTTTTGGTAGTGAATGAAAGGAGAGAACAGCTCAACATAAGGGACAAGGTGGGGCCCAGCATAATTTGTGAGGGAGGTGGCAAGGAGCATACCACAGTCGAGCGAAGAGTTCATCTGGGGCGTTGAGAGAAATAAGTTGGTGATATCAGGTTCTAAATTAGAAAATAGGACCATAAATTAGAAGTATTTAGTTTTATATTATTTGCAGTAGAGATTTTTGCAAACAACAAAGATCCCATGACACGTATTTTAGGGAAATTAATCCAGCATTAATGTGCAGAATAACTGTGATAGGAAAGACATCAGAAGACCATTTGGAAAACCCTGTGTTGAGGCTCCTGTGGGAAGTTACGAATCTCTTGTGAAGGGTGGTGGTGGGGATTGTACACAGAGGGCAGAAAAGATAACTCATTCAAATTGAATGCTCAATATAATATATGAAGAAAAGCAGAATCAGGAGTGTTCCTGAGTTTCTATTTCTGAAGGAATGGGAAAAGATGAGACCAATGATAGAAATACACAACTTGGAGGCAGATCTACTCTTGGGATAATTATGAACTTGGTTTTGACTCTAAGGTAATAGTGACATGAATAAGTAGAAAGTTTCTATTGATAGTTCTCAATCCAGGGTCTTGAGTGAGTGGTCAAGGTAAGAACGATAGATTTAGTAGTCAATAAGCATTAAGTTCATAGATATCTAGTGCTATCTTACCCATTAGATACAGTAGGCACAATGCCTGGGACTCATGATACTCTTAGATACCAACATGTTTTATTTATTTATTTACTTCTTGATCAGAAGGAGGAAAAAACACTTTTAGCTCAAAAAGTTTTATTATGTCATATTAATATGTTTGTCTTTATCCCCATACAGGTGTAAAACATAACTTAATTATTTTGTTTTATGGAGGAAGGGGTGTGTGAAGACAAAGGTGCCAGGCCCCATGAAATCATATCTTTTAGATTTAACCGTAGTAGTGAAAATGAATTAGCAGGAAGTGAGCAAAAGTCAAAGACAATCTTATAGCAACGGTTTCTTTGATTTGTTTTTCCTTCTACATACATATCGAACTATATGACATGCCTGTGAGTGTGCATGGTTGTGTGTGGCATGAAGAGTAAGATCTCACTAAACAGATGCTGGGCACCTGGGATGCATGCTTGCCGGCAGGACCCCGGTAACTACGCTTTATCCAGATCATGGTGACACGGCAGTCATTTTCTAGCCAACTTTCCATACATGGATTCTATCAATTCCCTTAGACCCTCCTTAATAGATGAATTTAAAAGCAATAGAAAAGAGAGGTGAATTTAGCTTTCACAATCCATTTTCCTTTGTTTAGAGCCAGCATTTGTCACTTTTTGAAACAGAAAAATAAATTACATAAAAACAATTATTATAATGGTTTTAAATATGAACACAAGGAATAAAAGAAGGCAGCATTCACTTGAGAATACTAATGCAAAATTAATGGTATTTTACCACTGAAGAATGGTAAGGACTCTTTCTTCATAGGTCTGATTAGCCACATGATTCCTCAGGTCTCCAAACTGAGCACTTAAGATAACAAAAGGATGAAAAATATACTCTCAAGGCTGTGGGTCTCAACTCTATTAGTGATTTAAGGAAATTTTTAAACGAGCAAATGTTATGCATCATTCATATTTTCCAAGTATTATTTCCCCAATTTTTCTTAGATTCTTCTCATGTCATACATCAAAGAATTGCTTTAAATTGTGTTCCTGAGACAATGTATTTAAAATTTACCTAAAATTAGGTTGACCACAAATTATTCCTGTTTTTTAATTCATTTCTAAAACTGTGTTCCTTTTATTCCTAGACAAACTTTGCTAAAGGAATGACTACATTTCTTTAACACTGCAAATAACAGAGTTGACTGTGTATTTGAGCAGGTTGACAGCTTCACTTAGCAAACTCACCCTAAATTCTGAAAACAAACCTTACCGACAGTTGGCTGACAATGGTTGAGATGACAACAGAAATAATTTCCAGCAGTAACAAAAACAGATTTAAGCCAGTACACACAACAGTACAAGCCTTTTCTTTTTAAATGATATAAAAAGGAATGCAATCAAAGGAGAAGGAGGCAACATGCCCATTAGGTACGGCACAAAGTCTCGGCCTATTGCAGTAAGTTATTTACAAAATCAAGTTATAGTGCATCTTTTGTCCTTACCAGCAGGTGCAGCTATTAAACAGGAAACATTCAAATATAATATGGCCTTGAGGGGGAAAATAAATAGACGGGTTCTTTTCCCTTCCATTACAAATGTCCAACACCAGTATGATAATTTAATAATTCAATTTCATTTGCCAAGAAAAATTAGCCATTTATTTGGAGCCTTGAAATCACTGAACTCTGAATGTTTATGTGTGATCAAATCTTACCTTGCATATTTACTTAAAGGAAATGCCTTTTTCGTCCTCTACTCTCTTTAAACTATTAGTTTCCCTTCAGGTCTTTAGTAGAAGCCTATAAGTAGAGCATACGTTTCAGGCAAGTGGAATCAGCTATACATTTCTTTTCTAATAAGGTGACCTACCCAGGCATATGCTACAAGCTGCTTTATTTTACTGAAACCAACTACAGTTCACTTCCAAATGGGGCATCATAATGTGAGTGAGTGAGGGACAGGGGCCTTGATGTATTCAGGTTGGCGGATGGATAACAAAGCAGTGAACGTGAAAAGTGCCCGGTGGGCAGTGTGTTGGGTGAGCTTGTGAAATGCAAAAAGAAGAACAAGGAACCCAGAAAGCACAGGTTTCGGGAGCAGAGAGGTTAGGTGAGATGCAGCTGTGAAAGTGGCAGGGTAGAGAAACCAGCAATGAGCAATGTTTTACAAGGAGAAGGAGGTGAGGATAAAAGTCATCAGTAGTAGCAAATATTAAGAACTGACCTCCCACCTCTGCCCCACTGAAGACAGTGATTAGAAGAAAAGTTTCAGGGCAAGTGGTCTGATATGTAGCCAGACTGCTACATATCGAGGATCGAGTGAAAATGAAAGGGAGGGCAAATTTGAAACTTCCATCAAACATCTTGGGTATAAATGGAAGAAGCAAGTTAGACCAATAGTTGGGAGAAAGAATCTTGAAGGGGAAATAGGAAATGGAGTTCAAAGGTATCAGACAATTGAAAGACATGAGGAAGAAAAAAAAAAGTAACATTTTTTCCATGAGGTCTAGGAGGAGATGGGAAAGGCTGACCTCTGAAGCTCAGATAACAATACTGGGTTTGGTGGGGAGGTGTTCTCTTTCCAAGACACTGGGAAAGAAGCAAATATGTGGGTAGACACAAGTAATTAGTTACTTGTTTGGAAAGGACAGGCAGAGTTTGATCTCATGTTCCCCATGATTTCTTCCAAGAAATGGGCAGCACCATTTGCCAAGGGCGTAGGGGCAGGAGTATGGCAGGTAACTTACATGAAGCAGTAGATCTTTGAAATAGATGCTAATGACTTACAGCCAGCTGGAAGCCATAATTCTTTAAGGGCATCATCTTGCTTGTCTGTGTCCTTCCTTCCAATGGATCAAAGTGGATAGTAAAACTAATCCATAACTGATTTGGAGAGATAGAATGATAGAACAACTAATCGATGAAATGATGACTCCTTATGAGAAAATGGGTGAAGTGGTTGAAGAAGTACAGGTTATGGGGCACTCGGTGTGTCTTATTGATCTTCATGACCAAAACTGATACAGAAATTTGCACAGCACATGGTTAAGGACATAAGAGATAGAAGAACGAACGCTATCATGAAGTACTAATGCAAACAAGGAAGCGTCTGTCTTGATGATGTTAAAATTAATATCACTACTAATGATGATAGTGGCAAACATTAACTGAGTGTTTATATGTGCACCACTCCAAACAATTCATTGGTATTATCTTATTTTAATTCACACACAGGAATTTGACATAGATACTGTTACCACAGTTTTACAAGGTTCAGAGAGGTCAAGGACTTACTAGAGCCACATAGATAATAACGGGAGAAAGGAGGACTCCTGAGCTCATGATCTGTGAAGGAGTAGAAGTAGATTGAAGGCGAAGAAAATAGTGAGATTTAATATTGTTTCTGTGGCTGCTTCCTTCCTCCTTTACTCCTCTCCCACTTAATGTGTCGAATCCACAACAGAAATCTGGTAAAATGTTAAGTGATGGTATAATTGAGGGCTTTCACTAGGAATGCAGTGGGCTGTGCATTTTCCTCTATGAAATCACTTAAGATAGGGAAAATAGGCTTTGAAATCTTTTTAACATAGACTTTTTTTGGTAAGAATGATAAAATCTGAAGGAGACTATCAACAATAAACTGGCAACAATGACAGCTCTGGTAGACGGTCTTTGTTTCTGAAACATTAAGATAATTTCACTCTGGGTGGGTCTAGCCTAGATTCTCCCTGACCCAGCAAATTTACTTACCCTTCTCAGACCCTCGGACTTCTAGTAGAGATATCTTGGACTAGGATGTTACTCAATCTCATTATAAGGAGGACTTATTATAAAGTAGAATTTTATTTAAGAATATAAAGCAGAGTTTCACAATTTCTTTTGAAACACATGTTCTATTTTAGTAAACACAAACACCACATGGCCTGCTTTAATGTTACTGGGGAAAAATGATGAACTGGGAAAAATAAATCAGAGCACTGGGCAAAGTGTTGCTTTAATTGTAAATTATAGGCTGGTTCCCACCCTTGTCAGTTTTGAGAATCAAGGTCTTAAATATTTGAAGTTCTAGGTAACTTATGAAACTGAAGAATAGAAAGAATGTATATCAAAGTTATACTTAAAATGTTATGCACATCATGTTGCCTATAAATATCCTTTCATTTCAAGTGGATATACTGTTACTTTGATCAACTCCAGATCCTTGAGATCTTAAATACCTTAACATTTTTTTCTCTACGGAAATGGTCTTCAGATTTAGTAAGCCATTAATTCAAACTGAAATCTGAAAATTTAAGTTACAGGGAATTAAACTGCAAAGACCTAATTAGAGTATCTTAACAGGTAAGCAATCAACTTTCCATCATAAAACCTTGTATACTAATTTAATTTTTCCACAATATTTTCATCATATCTGCAAAACTTAGTAAAACAAAACCACTTAAAAATTCAACAAATATGTTCAAATGCTAAAACCGTAGGTAAAAATAGTATATGTAATAAATAATTGTTCCTTGAATATTAGCTTCTAGAGAGCAGCAAACAATTTAAATATCAAAGCTTTCTAGTCAAATATAAGGTTTTATGGGAATGTTTTTGAATGCCATATATGGAAAATTTATTAGAGAAAAGCAAAATGAATCAAATAAGTGAACAAGACTAATATTTTACTTGTCAGTAAATTAAAATACTATTTGGGCAGCACAGTACCTAAACACCTAAGTTCTAAGAAATAACCTGAATATTTTTAAACTATAAAATAATTATAACTTGATATTATAATATTGTATTGGATCATGCTCTCTAAAGAATAGAGAGAAAAAGAATTGTATGTATTGGCATATGTTTAGAGTCTAAAAAAGTCAGGTGACTCATCTGCTTCTTCTTACTACTTCATGTATGTGTGGTGTTCATGGGAAGAAATTTCTGGCAACATTCCAGATCTTTTTTTTTTAAATTTAATTTTAAAAGGGTTTATTTTTTATTATAAAAATAATGCAGGCTTATTTTAGAAAAATTGGAAAACCCATTAAAATAAGATAGCACAATCACCTAACTCCTTCCCAGATAGAACTACTGCTAGAATTCTGACACATTTTCTTCAATGTTCTTCAAAAATTTAGTTCAATTATGGCATTCTTCTCTTTGCCTTTTTGTTTTTGTTGTTTTTATTTTATGTCTTCTATTTTGTTATGATTGCTATGCAGAAAAAAAAACAAAACAAAACATTACATCCCTCGAGAGGTCTAAACTAGGTGAGGCATAAAATAGTAGGGGAAGGAATAAGAAAGAATGGGACATTCATTGGACAAACTAGGGTTCTTTTGACTGATGGTAAACATAAGTTTTTGACTGATGGTAAACATAAGTTTGTTTGGTGATATCAGGGTGAGGGGCTCTTCTCCTTGCAATCAGTTACGGAGGCTCAACCTCCTGAAACATTCTTAGATGACATGGCAGGGCAAAAATGAACTTAGGAATCCCCAACAAACTTTTCACTGCCTGAGCCAGAAAGTGACCTGTATCACTGCCTCCGTATCGCCGTTGACAGAACTAGTCACATGGCGATCCCTAATGGCATGGGGGCTGAGAAATGGGCAGCAAATAGAGTATTTAATGGGCATCCCATTCTCCAACAGAAATGGAGAGATGTATGGGTTTGTGCACATGTGTAAGAGTTTAATTTAAGTTCCAAGTTAGAAGATGTTTCCAACGGCTCTGATATCTCAAGTTCTTTTTTGGAATTTACTATTGTAGGAGAGTTTTTAAAAATTATGTATATAATTATATATTGTCTTAATTTTTGCTTAACTGTTTCATTTGTTTTCCTCCGCAGATTTGCATGCACAGAAGTGTTATGCAACATTTATTCTGTAAATATTGCTCTGTAACAAGTGTTGTCCACAAGAGAAGCTGAGGATCACTGCAATATGAACTGTATTTTGATATATTAATGGTGTATCTTGACCAACATGGTATCTCTGCTGGAAGTACCTCATGCACCGGCCTATATTCAGTGGTTTCCCATTCCTAAAGGACAGAATCCAAGCTTCTTAACATGACATATAAAATTCTCCAACATCTGCCTCTTGCTGAATGCTCTTTTCACACCCCTTACCTGACATGTTATGCTGTCCAAGCACTTTCAGTTTCCTCAGTTCAGCACACTACCTTTTTTCCCCCAGTGTTTTTGCTTAGTCTTTGCATGGACCATCATTCTGAATGCCAGCCTTGTTCCAGAACCCACCAACATGTCCCGAAGAACTCCTACTCATTGCCCTAGACTCAGCTCAGATCGCTATCATTTCCTGGCCTGGGCAAGTTGGAATAACTTCCTTCAAACGATATCCTGCACATATCTCCATCCTTAGACTACTAGTCATAATGAACTCTTACTCTGGTGGATTGTCCCTTCTACCAGATGGTGAGCTCTGCCAGGCCAGGGACGAGGTTTAATTCATCTTTGGGCCCTCATGCCTACCATAGTATTTAATTTATGTCTTTGAAGATTGAATAATTGGAGCAAATAGGTGGAACACCCCGATAGTCTTTCCCTTTTTCTTTTACACAGTCCCTGAAGTATACTCTTCAAACCCTTCTATCTGGTTTATTTTATTAATTCCATATGGGCTCTTCCAAAAGTTGGAGGTTATAGACAACATTAATTCAGAATGATTTTAAATAAGAGGAAATTTTGTACCATGTTTCAAGGGTTGCTTTCTGCACCGTGATACAGAGGGGTCAGTTCATTTTAAAGTGTGCCTTAGATAGTCACATTATGCTCCTTCTCACCCTAGTAGGCCTTTCAAACTATTATGCCTTTCCAAGAGCCAGAAGTGCAGATTCTATGAAAAATGAATTATTAATGTCTGATTTTCACAGCAATAGAATATCTTTACCCAAAGAGTAGCATTTCTTCCCTGCTTTCAGACATTCTTTCTTAATATAAAATCCTGACCCTTTAGTAAGGTGTCTTTTTGAATCACGGATTTGCTGACTTTAATAAACACACTGTCGTTACTTTTAATCAGCACAGAAGTTCGGTTTGTGAAGTTTACAGTCAGATTAGAATCAAAACTACATGTGAATGGTGATGAATAAATATACAAATAAGACTAAACATTTTCTATGTAGCAAATGTAGTTTCCAGATAAATTCAAATGGAGGCTTATTATTTATTTATTTTTTTTCTGAAAGAGGTTCTCTCTGTGTAATGATAAATCTCTGCTTGGCAAGGGGAAGAGTTATGTACAGTAAGAGACAGTGCCAAGCTTTCTGTCTTCTTCAATCTTAGACTGCCATCCTCCCAAACCACTCATGGGCACAATTACACTATTTGCTCTTATTCTGCACAGCACACAGAATTTACCACAGTTGTAGTTGAAAACATCTCTTTACCTGCGATTTGACATTTAAAAATGGTACCATTCCAAATTTTAAAAATGAAATTGGTTTTAAACTGTTAAGTAACAGTGACAACTGAATTTCTAGATATTGACTATATGGTCATTTTAAACACATACCTAATTTTCTTTTGCTTATTGTTGTAATTGTGATGTACTGAAATGATGCAAAGCTTTTTTTGTTTCTTGCTAGTCCCAGTCACTTACATAAACTCAAGGTAGGCTATTTACAGTCTTCAAACATC
This sequence comes from Mustela erminea, assembly GCF_009829155.1. Classification (NCBI taxonomy): domain Eukaryota; kingdom Metazoa; phylum Chordata; class Mammalia; order Carnivora; family Mustelidae; genus Mustela; species Mustela erminea. Next base: position 59,411,566 of record NC_045619.1, read on the forward strand.
CAGAGAGCAATTTAGCATTTGTCGAGGGATGGTTTTTCAGTAAATTTAGTCACTGTACATCTAGGACAACTTGCATTATTTTTTGATTTGGTAAATACACAGCCATAAGTGCTCCTACCTCATCTTTCTGTAATGGCCTAGCATCATGGTAATTTGCCAAACTGCCTTTTTGAAGGTCATTTATTAAGTCAGAAAGGGAAAAAAATGATTTTCCAAGCTTATCTGATAATCAAAAACCAAATACATTGCCTCATTCTAACAAAGGTTATTGTGATTCTGAAGATGATTTGAAGCATTTTTTTTTTTTATAACCTCCACCAGAATGGATTTCTTATATTGGTTTTAAAAGGAAAGCCATCTACACGACACCCCCTGTGGCCAAAAGAGAAGCCCTTTTTGCCAAGTCTATGCCCAGAGGCACTCAATGCAAAATAATTAAGACCAGATGATTGTCTTCACAGGGAGCATCACAAGACTTCTGCAAAGTCCAACTCATTGCAAGATGTCTTCTTGCTACTTTAGAGCCTGATATGAGCTGCATGGTCTCAGGCAGCCTGAGTCAATGATCTTTTCTCATAGTTTATCAAATTTAATCCTCCTTTCCCATCTGGTCAGAAAATATACAATAACTTTAGACCACAAGGATGCACCAGAAGACATCTGTCCATATAAATCAAAATACACTGTTTTACAATGAAGCATTAGCCATTATGAGATCACACATACATGATAAATTATGACCTTTGCCTTTAAGTGGCTGCTTTCTTCTTTTTAGAGATATGCGACATGAAAAACATGAATGTTACCTGAGAGATGGAGAGACCTGATTGGTCTTCATATATTAACATGGGCCAAATGATTAAATGTAGCCATATGTTCTCTGACATTTTCACACTGAAACCTGTATTGCATACTTTCTGTATGACAACAGGAATCCTGGATAATTTTATGTATAAATTTTCAAATAGCAACAGGTAGGAATAATTGCCTGTACTTCAGAGATGAGATCATGAAAGCTCACAATATTGAGATAATTTAGCTACCATCAACCAGCTAGTTTGCTAATGAGACCCGATTCTAGCACAGGTCTACTCAGGGGGTGTGAAGGGATGGGGCATGAAGCAGGTAGGTGTGTGACACTCGAGGAGAGGAGGATGAGAAGTAGGTGGTAAGGGTGGGAGTTGGGGGCATAACACCCATGCATGGTACAAAGGGAGAGGCTGGGGATGAAGGCAGCCATACATGTACAAGTCTGTCCCAGGGGTATCCATACACTGCTCTCAGAAATCTCCCAAATTCTCTACTCTCCACGTGGCTGAGTTCTGTCATTGCAAGTGCTGCCAACACCAGGCAGGACAAGAACACAAGGAGTCCAGGTTGTGGAGTCAGAGAGATCGTGATGCAAATTCCTATTTCCTCACTGACCACATTTATGTCATTAGCCAACTTACTAATTTCGCTGAATCCTAGTTATTTATTTTGTAAAAGCTTTGTGATATTGACCCCTCTGTGATTTAACTAAAAACAGAAAGCACTTAGCAGTGTCTGTTACCTAGGAAGTACTCAATAAATGTTTTTTTTTTTTTTCCTTGTTTCTTTTGCTCGCTTTTCTTCCTTCTCCCTCCCTGCCAACCAAATACAACTTTCTGAATGCTTTTTATTCAGGCTCTTTCATCTGATAGAGTTATCTCTACCTAAGTTTGTTTCTTCCAAACTTATTTAAAGGCCAACAAAAGGACATCTAGCAGGTCTCACTATTTAGTTCTATCAGATGAATACAGAGCTCAATGCAGAGCACTAGGGGCATTATAAACGGCAGGCTTGGGGATAAAGTCTTCATGAAGAGCCCTGTGGAACCAGCTCAACATGTTCCAAATCTGCTCCTCCTCTTTTGTTTATCTCTTTGCAAAAGATACCACTTTTCACCTAATTGCACAAAATGATAACTTGGGGAACTGCATTATTCTTTATCCCTCACCAACATTAGATATTCTTGACTGGAATTCTTGAAGCAACCCCCACTCTTTTTCATTTCCTCGACAGCGCACTCTTGGGTTTCCACCTTCCTTGTTGCACTGGCCACTCCTTAATCCCTCTTCCAGTCTCCTTTACTGGAACACTACCGCTAAGTGTAGGCATCCTTTAAGACTCAATTCCGGACCCACTTCTTTATTTCTGCCCTTTTGGCACATTTGGCCCTTGGCTTTAAGCATTCTCTGTGTGTTGATGACTCCTGGATTTATACCTCTAGGCCACAGTGTTCCATTCTCATAAAACCAAGTGCCAACTTGACTTCCACAGATGAGGCCTGCTGGGAATTTCAAACTATATGACCTAATAGAACTTTGAATCTTGTTTACCACTGATTCCTTCCCAAGACTTTATCATCTCAATAAATGGCAAAACTATTTCTGTGTAATTCTTTTTTTTTTTTTTCTTTCACATCTCAGGCCATTCTCTTCTTTTTGTTAAGTTTTTACTTAAATTCCAGTTAGCTAACATAGAGTCTAATATTAGTTTCAGGTGTACAATTTAGTGATTTAACACTTACATACAACACCGGTGCTCATCACACAGTGCCTTCCATAGTCCTCATCTCCTGTTTAACCCGTTCCCCTACCCACCTCCTCTCCCGGTAACCATTAGTTTGTTCTCTAGAGTTAAGAGTCTGTTTCTTGTTTTGCCTCTCTCTCTTTTATCCCCACTGAAGGCTTATTTGTTTGGTTTCTTAAATTCCACATACTAGTAAAATCATATGGTATTTGTCTTTTTCTGACTGGCTTATTTCATTTAGTATAATACTTTCTAGCAATCTCCATGTTGCTGCAAATGGCAAGAACTCATTCTTTTTTATGGCCAAGTAATATTGCATCGTATTTACACATCACCTCTCCTTTGTCCATTCATCAGTCGATGGGCACTTGGGCTGTTTCCATAGTTCGGCTATTGTAGATAATGCTGTTATAGACATTGTTTCCCTTTGAATTAATATTTCTGTGTTCTTCGAGTGCTCAAAGGTTACTCAAGTCATTCTACTCTAATGATAACACATACCTGAATCCATTTGGTTCATCTCTGCCACTCCTACCACCTTCATCTCTCTCTGCAAGAGCCTTCTAACCTGTCTTTCTGCCCATGCCAGTGTCCCATTCCAATGCAGACTATGCTTAGGTATCTAGAGTAATCTTTTTTTTTTTTCCTTCAGGGTAAGCCTTTAAAAAGGTAAATTAACCATGTTACAATTTCTTGCCCCAACGGCTCTGCTATTATAAAAAATTCAAACTCCTTGCTGTGTTCTATAAAACTAGCAAGATCTGCCTGATTCCTTCACTTGAACTTTGACATCAACTCATAGGACATTTCCCCTTCCTCACTATACTCTATTCAACCCAGACTCTTTTCTGTTCCTTGTGATACCAAATTCTTTCCCTGTTTAGAATTTAATCTGCCTGAACACTCTTCCTCTGTCTCACTGCATGGTGTCTCTTTCCCATCTTTCAGATTTCAGCACCAACATCATCTCTTCTGATTCTCTACTTGACTTTATAAAGTGATCTCTTGCCAAGTGAGTTCTGTTTACATTACCCTATAAATCCTCTCCTGGCATCAACTGAAATGATTCAATTATCTTTTTCAGGGGAAGAGGTTGTTGTTTTCTTTCTGCTCTCTTCTCCTCCATTGTCTACTTCCCTCACTAGAATATAAGCCCTATAAGGGTAAGGGACACGGCTGATTTTTCACCACTGTATGTCAAGCATCAGCACCTCATGTGGTTCAGTATTTGAGCACCTGTAGCTTATCCCTTAGTAAATATTTGTTGAATAAATAAACTAAGGTATGAATGAGCCATTGTCCCTTCCTTATTACTACCTCTAATACATCTTCAAGTAGCCATATATTTTGTTACCTCTTAAATCATTTCCCTCCCCATTTTCATCGCATTACTTCAGGTCACTATCATCACTTGCCTGAATCACTGTAATTTGTTACCAGAACAAGAGTTCTCTTAGAAATAGTTGTGGCCTTGGGGGATCTTAGAGTAATTTAAAAGGAAGAAAGAACAGTCTGACGTGAAGCAACTTGATAGATTTTAGTATCTTCATGCAGCTAATCCGATTCATCAGGCTTACCTCATAGGAGTTGTTTTTTTTTTTTCCCAAAAACAAAGGGAACCACAGGAAATTAGCAGTTTCAAAACTTGCTGCATAAATGATCTTGTCCCGGGAACATATCATTTTATGATAAGATACTCTTATTCCCCATGTGGCGAGCTCTTGGGATTTTGTGACACTATCCCTGGAGTACGCTAGACATTTGGTACTTGCCTATCTCTCCTGTGTTCAATAACAAACACATACTTGGAAAGACATGGATTTTATGTATCATCTTGGAGATGGCTGAAAAGAATTTTAGGATGAAGTGAGGTAACCATGGGGAGGCTATGCTTAACAGATTGAAAATATAGAGTGGAAGGCCATTATAATCTTATTGTAGGTGGGATGCCAGACTCTGTAGGTTAGTCATGGATCCAAATAACCCTCTAATTCCTCCTGAAATTACCCTAAATGATATTTTTCCAGCTGGCCTTTGGGTCCAGTCTTGTTTCTCTTCAGTCCTCCCTTTGCACTTGGACTAGAGTGATGTTTTAAAAACTTGCCATTTTGAAAGTATTTCATGGTGCCTTGTTACTGTTAGTATAAATACCTCAGCTGGCATAGAAGTCCCTCAGGGTCTGGTTTTGGCCCCTTTCCTCCACCAGTTGGCTCTTTGCCACTCCACTCTCTCATATGCTTGAGTCATATCCTGCAGTACCAGGGATTGATACACCTTATCATTAATTCTCTACAGTGCCTTTCACACTCATTAAATATTTGTTGAATGAAACAACTGCATTCAGATATCCTCTTACCATCAGTGCCCGCCTTTCTTACTTTTCTCTAATTATCTTCAATAGTGTTATCATATCTTTTATCTCAGGACCTGACCCAGCAATTGATTCAATTTATATTAAGTATGATCTGTAGCATAAATTGTCTAGTGAAAGATTTAACTGGTGGCTATGTCTCTGAGAATTACTTTTTGGCCACCTGTTTCCTTTGTTTTTTGCTTCTCTCTGTCAAAACTGTCTTTGTAGGCATCTATTCAAAGTAACTGCTGATAAAAAAAATTTATTAAGAAATAATTTCTCTTAAAATTTGATATGATTTTGTTAAACAAAAATAGTAATTGACCATAATGTAAGCAAGCTATGCTTAATTATAAAGAACACTACAGTGATTCCTCCATAGGTACTACATAATGTTAAACATTATGAAAGAATATTAGGAAAGGGTTTCTTCTCCTATGTTCTTAAACATAAACTGAAGACACTTCATTTTTCCAGATAGCTGAAGATTTTTGTGTTTTTTTTTTGTAGTACAAGTACCTGTTTCTTTAATAAACAAAAGTTAAAGTTTATTAAAATTATTTCCTCACCTGTTTTT
>NC_045619.1:59422048-59482048 GCF_009829155.1 Mustela erminea
TACATACTATCCTTTCATTGCAAAATTGGTAAAAGAATGAGAATTAGTGAACACTCAGAGTGGAGTGAAATGCACACTGTGAAATTTCCTGGAAGAGGTGAGATTGACATAAAGCATGTAAAACAGATCAGTGAAAAAGTAAATAGTATTCACTGGCAATCTTTTCTCTATGACACAATAATTCATTCATTCGTGTTAGTTATACATCTACTGTGGGAGCAATAGGATAAACCTACTAACCAAACTGATAACATACAGAATCCTTGCAGGGTGCCAGGCACTGTGTTAAAAGCTTACACACTTCATTATTTCACCCTTAGATAAGTCTACGAAGGGGATACTATTATCCCTGGTATGAATTAGGAACAGAAGCTACAGAGGCTACCAAGGACAGACTGCTGTAGAGTTGTACTTTGCTTAGCTGGTTATTGATTAAAGTTCATGTCTGTCTTGCTCTAAATCTCCCTCTCTTTTCCTTAGGCAATACTATCTGTGGCATTCCTGGATCGTCCTTATAGGTACCAGCCTCTAACTCAAGCATACATTCAGCGTGCAAGGAGCAAGTTTTAAGTCCTATGCCATTTTTACTCATGTATTTGTCAGTTTAGCAAGCATTAACTTAGTATTTACTATGTGCTAAGTGCTGTGAACAAAGTTAGTGATGATAATAAACATTCCAGGCCTCTGGGTATCCATCTTCTAAAAAGGGCAGAACTCAACAATTGCCATAAATACATAAGAAATAAAAATAATACATTTCCAGAGATAAGAAGAACAAGAATTAAGAGAGGGTTTCATTGAAAGGATGATATTTGACCTGAATCTCAATGAATAACTTAGCTTGACAGTTCCTCAAGGTTGACCAGGTGGTAGGCACCACTCAAAATGGTTTTAGGGAACTTTTATTTGGCCAACCTGGCCAGAGTTTGGGTTTTTATGGAGGAGGGATCAGAAAATAGGGTGAGAAAATGAGCAAGAGCTAAATAATGGAAATTAGTTTCTATGCCATAGTAAAGATTTGACATATATATGTGTCAAATCTTATACACACACACACACACACACACACACACACATATTTAAAAGATTTTATTTACTTATTTGACAGAGATCACAAGTAGGCAGAGAGGCAGACAGAGAGAGAGAGGGGGAAGCAGGCTCCCTGCTGAGCAGAGAGCCTGATGCGGGGCTCCATCCCAGGACTCTGAGACTGTGACCTGAACCGAAGGCAGAGGCTTAACCCACTGAACCACCCAGGTGCCCCAATTTGGCATATATTTTTAATGCAGTGGGGAACCATTTGCAAAGTGAAGAGTTTTTGGATCAAACTTTTTTTGTTTTTCCTTTGAGGGGGAAGAATAAAGAGAAGGTGAAAGGAAAAGCAAACCAAGAGGACAAAAATAGGATGGAAATGTAAAGCAGTACAGAAAGGAGGTATTTAGAAGATGCCTAAATAGAATGTACTGGCTGACTGAAAGGGAAACAATTCAGGATCATTTCAAGCTTTCTACTTTTGGGGATTGGTTGACTGGTAGAGGGAGGCAGGAAATACACAAGGAAGATTTATTTGGGGCTAGGGCTTTACTTTTGAGTATTTAAAATCTGAAAGGCTACTGGGGCATCCAGGTGTGAAAGAAGTTGTAAGATTCTGAACAAATGAGATAAAAGACAGCAGTGGTATGATGGAGAAAACTATTGGGACAACATGGCTTAATATGAGAGCTAAAAGAGTGCTAATGAACCTTTTAATTGGGAGGATCTATCCATCAGTCAAGGCAGCCTTGACAGGAATCAGTCCAGGTGGAAAGTCTGCTCAGATATGAGTAATAGTTAGGATGAACAGAAATTGGAAATAAAAAAAGGGCTTATCAACTGGAACAAGTTCCCAAAAGATGAGAGGTGTAGTATCTAGAAAACAGGTGATGGCATTAGGTTTGTGAATTAAGTCAGTTAATCATTTAACAGATATTTGTTAAAACACCTACCCTGTCCTATCTCTGAGATAGGTTTTGGGATACAGTAGAGAACCAGAGACACAGACTTTGTCTTCATGGAGCATTATAGCATGGGATGCAGACAACAGAACAAATAAACTTATGTTTTTTTAAAAAATTTTATTTATTTGAGAGAGAAAGCAAGAGACAGAGCATGAGTGGAGAGGGAGGGGCAGAGTAAGAAGGAGAAGCAGACTTCCTGCTAAGCAGGGAGCCCAAACCCAGCTCCATCCTAGGACTCTGAGATCATGACCTGAGCCAAAAGTCAGACACTTAACCGACTGAGCCACCCAGGCGCTCCAGAATAAATAAACTTACAACAAATGGTGATCAGTATTACGAAGATAAGCAAGAAAATGTTAAAATGGAAAATAGCTGGGCAGGGTACAAACAGAAAAGCCCAGTGAGACTGAGTGATCAGGGAACATCTCTCTCTCTGAGAATGTAAGCTGAGTTACGAAAGGACAGAAAGAACAAGTAATGTAGACCAAGGGCAGGGAAAGCCATGCTCAGAAGAAATACTCTGTTGAGACCTTAGCTAAGCTACTCCTTGGTATCGCTGTCTAGGCATCTATTTTGTGTGGCTGAGTGGCTTTCAGGGACCCAAAACTGTCCCCAGCTTCCTCATTCACGTGCTTACCCTAGACAATAGCTCTTAGAGTCACGAGAAAATTTCCCAGTATGACTTCCCCGATGGCTCTTGTGATTGTCTCCTCCATTTCCCAGGATCTTTTCTTGTATGCTTTTAGATAGATCTCTGTGGAGCTCACCAAATCCCACTCTTTTGGTTTGAGTTGACCAATACAGCCTTGGCCTGGGAACCCCAAAGCATTCTGCCCACAGACCCTGATAAAGATGCACCTCAGGTCCTACTGCTGTCTGCACTCTGCCCTGACCTTCCCATGTGGCCCCTTGAGGTGTACAGTGTACTCCACCCAGAACCTGTGAGTCATAAACATCTCTATGTCAATTTCTCTTGTGGTTTACTGTTGAACTGTGCCCCCCATCCGGCACCCTGAGCTTCACTTAACAAAAGTTAATTTAAGAGTCATAACACATTCCTTTGCATCTGTGGCAAGAAAGATCCTACTAAGTCTGAATAACTGAATAAAGAGCATTTTGGCAACCATTGTGGGAGGGGAGTTAAGCAGGGGTCTGATCACACAGGGACTTAGCAGTTATCACAGTGACATATGACCTTGTGCAAGGGAAAGCCACTGAAATCAAGTCTGAGTTTCAAGATCACTCCTGCTGTCACGTGGAGAATGAAGTAGAAGGAATCGCAGAAAAACAGCAAAATGAGATAGAAGACTATTATTCTCAGAATATTCGAGATGAGCGATGATAGTGCACTGAATCAGTGGGGCTGGCATGGAGACAGAGAGAAATGAATGGATTCAGTACACAGGGGGCTTGCTGACAGATAGATGGCAAGGGCCTGAAGTCCATGCCTGGGTTAGGTGTCATTTGCTGAGGTGAGGGAGAATGAGGAGAACAGAGTACACACTGCCTGGGAAATCAAAGGCTGAGTTGGAGTTGGTTAAGTTTGAGGATACAATTTTGAAAGTGATCGGTCTGTAGATAGCATCCACATGACTGGCTAAGAGGTGGAAGTGAGAAGTAGAACAGTATCTCATAGGAGGAGAAAGAAAGGAATTAATTTAATCATGTGGATAGATAAATTTCTAGGACAGGTGAGAAGTTGAGATGAGTCTCTGGTTAATAAGCTATATATATATATATATGTATATATATGTTTTTATTTTTTCTGTTGAGTGGAAAACAAGGGTTCCTTCTGATACAAGAGTAGGAAATGGGGTTCAAACCTTATAAAAAATAGTACAATTCGCAAATAAAAGATTGAGAAAGGGAGAGAGAGAGAGAAATGATTATGAAAGTATGAAAGTATTGACAAACCAGAGCATTGGGAGGACGTGGATTTAGGGATTTATCACAGCATTAGTCCATTTGATTAAATCCCCCCAGCATTACCCAAAGTGAATGATCAATCAGATTGACTGGTTTGGGGATTTACAGGAAAAATAGAAGGGATATTTGCGGGCAAGCAAGGGAAGATGCTATTAAAAGAATTATTGCAGTCAGGGCTTTTGAGCAGAGGAAGAAAAAATGACATTGGAAGGAAATAAATGACTGAGAAAGAGCAGGGGTTCCAGAGAGTAGAGATCTTAAAATAGGCTTTGTTGGAGTAGGAATTCTGCCATTACACCTCAAATGTATTGAGCGGTATATTGAGTGGAGGAAGTTAAGATTGACAGCATTAGGTAGTGATTGAAAGAGGCATGTGAAAAATAGGGATTAGTTTATCATGGCTCTCAGGTTTCTACCTTGGGTGACAGGTAGAGACTCCTCAGTGCACCAACCTAGGGACAGAGGAAACTGGTTTTCTCCCGCAAAAGGATGATACCAAGTCTAGTATTACACTTGTAAGTACGTTTGAGTTGCTTTGGGTACATCTGCATGGAGCTCTCTGAAAGGCAGCTGTACCACAAAAATTAGTTTGGGATTTGGATGGAGGAATAGACAATGGTTATTATTTAAATGGCAGAATTTAGAGAAGACATGAAATTATCTTGTGGGATAGAAACCAAGAAGTTGGTTGCTTCTGATCTCCCATGCATAATACTTTCCTCCCCCACTCAAGTCCCTCTGTTCTCTCTGTTGTTATGCAAGAGCCAGAGTCTATGTTGATAAGATTCTCCAGACACACACAGTTTTTGTTACTTGCCTAACGAAAGTTGTTGCAAGGGCCAGAATGTAAACTCAGGGATTTTCCCTCATTGTGTTTTTACTCAGGTTGGGACTGACAGCCTTGGCCCCCAAGGGCTAACATCTGTCAGTTAGACAAGACTCATTTTAACTGTTGGCTAATTTGAATGCCCTCACAAATGCCAGGGCAAAAGATTGGACCCAAAGATGTGCAGCTGACTTTCACAAGCTATAATTAATTGGTTTGACTTAAAGCTTTCATCAACATGAAAAACCATAATCAACCTCCATAATGTAGTTTACTTCACCCATTTCATTATGTGGTTAAAGCTTTGCCATCGTAATGAACTGTTGAGAAATGAAAGTCATTTGGAGACTTACACCTAAATTTCCAGTCTACTCTTATTCATTCATGTAGTATGATTTAGAATTGTAAATACTTATTTTTATGAAGTTATTTGAATCTTATGCCATTGCATATAGTTGAATCCTTTAGTTTGACCATTATGAATCCTCCCAACTCAATTTCTGACTTCCTCTCCCAAAACTCCCCAATCCACTACCCTATATTCTGTTTCAGAAAACATCTAGAACTTTCTCGTATTTGTGCTTCTGATTTTGCTGTTTCCTAGTACCTGAAATTTTCTCCATATACTCTTCATGTTTCTAAATTCTTAATTCTGATGATATCATCTCAACTGAAAACCACAAATTCTATGTCACTTAACTATTTACTAACTTGCCCTTTATGAAGATAGTTTTCAATTTCTAAATGGAGAACTAGGTATAGTTTTTTTTTTTAGTATGTTGTGATGTCTAATTTTTTTTTTTTGAACTAGGTATAGTTTTGAATACTGATTAATTTCTTTCTTATATTGCTCCTTACACATATTATGTGCTTAATAAACATTGTGGATTGATTTTCTTTCAATTGGTAATATATAAAAACCTCTCAAACGAATGAATGATTTTAAGGATTATTTATTTTATTTTATTTATTTTTGAGAGTGGTGGAGAGAGGGAGCGAGGGAGAGAGCATCTTAAACAGGCTCCACACTCAGTGCAGAGCCCAACATGGGGCTTGATCTCAGGACCCTGAGATCATGATGGGAGCTGAAATTAGGAGTGGACACTTAACTGAATGAGTCACCCAGGCACTACTTAAGTATATTTTAAAATTCTGGTGATAGATTAAAAAAAATGAGACTAATGTGGAAAGATAATTAAATATTTATTAAGTGTATTAATAGAAAAAAATCTGCTAGATTAGAATTACTTAATTACTAATATTCAATATTACTAACATTTTTATTATGTATCTCAAAATCCAAAAAAGAATTAGAAGGTCACTAACCAATTTATTTTCCCCAAACTTGTTAATACTAAAGTAACTATGCAAATTTGCTTTCCAAATGCAGCTTAGGAAATGAACTATTCTATACCCTTATTACGCAGGAAAACCTCTTTTTGAAAACAAAACAAAACAAAAAATATGTAACCATCTATTGCCATACAACTGGGCTTTGGCCGATCATACATATTAAAAAATCATTTAAGGAGCGTTCTTTTCTTTGAAAGTCAAATGCATTTTAATAGTCTACAAAGAAAACAAGGTTCCCAGAGTAGATATATTGATATCTCTTGTTATTAAACCTTTTTTCCATTCCTTCCTTTCTTCCGTCCATCCCTCCTTCCCCTCCCTGCTTTTCCTCCTTTCTTCTTTCCTTCTTCCCTCCCTCCCTTCCTTTCTTCCTTCCCTTCTTTGTTTTCAGATATATCCACTGTGTATCCACTATGTGCAAGTTTCTTAGAGTACAGTGTTTAATACGATAGATAAGAGGCATTTCCTCTTGATATTTCCATTGTAGTCAGGAAGACAGACACGACAATACACACGAAAACAAATGAAGACACAAGATAACTTTAGACTGTGATGAAAGCAGTGAAGGAAGCAGATTTGGGGACGTACATTTAGCAAAAAGTGGATTCTTAAGGAGTTAAACTAAGGAGTGTGGGGAAAAAAGTTGTAGTGGAGAGTCTGATAGCAATACAAATTGACTCTATTCTTTGCCTGACAAATAAATAAATAAATAACATGAAGAAAAAGTAATTTTGGATAATGACTTTTTTATTATCTTTTAAGATATTTGATTTATAGATTACCAGATAATTATAGATTATCTGGTTGGTTATGTAAAATATGATTCTCAGAAAAAAATAATAAAAAATGGAGATGGAAAACGCAGTTGAGAGCAGAATTATTGTGTCTTTCTTTCACTTTCTCTCAGTCTTCTCTCTCTGTATTTCTTTCTTTCTTTTTTTTCCTTTTCCATCTTTTCTCTTGCTGCTTTCAATAAACATTTATCATGCCAGGCACTGGGCCAGATTCTGAGAAGAGAAAATATGAATATGACACTGTTTCTGTCATCAGGGAGTTTATGGTTTAAAAGATTAATATGTTACTTCACATTCCTAATTTTAGCTCTCTTGGGAATAAAAAATAGTGAATATAAACTTTCTTTGGGTGAAGTAACTTAGACCAATGTAAACACTTAAAGTTTTCTGGAATCTTCTTTCCTTGGGAACCTGAAAGAGTCTTTCCCTCATCTCCTCAGGTTTCTATTCATATGTCACTGTTTCAGAGTGTCTTTTTTTTTTCTTTTTTTTTAAACCAGACTTTTAAAATAACATCTCAACCCTCCCCTATACTTGTTCCCTCTGTCCTTCTCCTGTGTCATTTTTCTCTTTGGCACTCATCACCTTATCAAATGCCCTATGATTTACTTATTTATTTATTATCTAAGATACCTGTGTTACTCTTCTAACATGTAAGTTTTATGAGATCAGGAGTTTTGGCTCATTTTGTTTACTCATGCTTTTGCATTGCTTAGAAAAGTTCCCTTCACATACCAGGCACTCAACATATATTTAGCAAATGAATGAATGAATAAATAAACATTAAAATAACAGAAAAATAAAATGTATATTACTTTTGGAGGATTTAACAGAGCGCAGATCAGTTATAATCCAGATTTTATTCTCAACCTTTCAAGACTACCTCTATTCTCATTACTCATTGCTATTTATTTCTAGCTAAGCCTTATTAAAGTATCTTCCACTTAAAGAAAAAGGAAAATATTAACCATAAATAAATAGAGGGCAATTATTCAGCTCCAGCTCAAACTCTATATGGACAACTTTCTCACGTCAGTTCTAAGAGACAGTTATTCTAAAAAAAAAATGATATTTAAAAACTCATTACTTACATAATGTATAATTTGTTGTTCATCAATTAAAAAAAGACATTTATTTTTACCTTGGCTTCAGGAAGTTTCTTTTGTACCTTGGCTTCCTTCTCAGAAAGGAAACTGCAGATTGGATCCTAAACTGTTTAAAAAATAATTTAACACTGCCCTAGAGGTGTTGCTAGTATTTTTGAAGCTATGGAAGCCAGCTTTTAAATTTTTAAAAAATATACTTACAAAAATAAGACTCTCCAGTGTTTAAGCAACTCAATAAGACTTTATATTAAAGTTTAGCCATTGGTTATTATGTCTTACATTTTTTAAAACATGATTTGCGGTCTTGAATACTTTTAAAGTCTATGGTAACTTGTGTATTTATAGTAATAGTAGACCACGTTGTTACCTGTAAGCAAAAGTTGCAAGTAACATGGACTATTGGAGTTCAAAAGAGGGGAGATTTCCTCCCTAAGGGCAGTTTTGTACATATTAGCAAATATACGGGTATCTGGTGCTTGCCTCTGCCCACTCTTCCAAGCCCTGAGAAGTGGAAAGCTTAGTAACTTGAATGGTCTCTTAAAACATACACAAAAGACGTAGGACAATTACATTCCTTGTGATTGCAAATATAGTGTGCAGGTCCAATAACACAAAGGAAAGGAGGGGTAGGTGTTTTTATTTCTAAAACTCTTATTACTAGAGCAAAGATTCTTCAGACACACATACTATCTCTACCACTTCATTTTTATGTGATCTTGGGCAAATGATTTCACTTTTTTTTAAAAGATTTTATTTATTTGATAGACAGAGATTACAAGTAGTCAGAGAGGTAGGCAGAGAGAGAGGAGGAAGCAGGTTCCCCACTGAGCAGAGAGCCTGATACAGGGCTCAATCCCAGGACCCTGAGACCATGACCTGAGCCAAAGGCAGAGGCTTTAATCCACTGAGCCACCCGGTGCCCCTGATTTCACTTTTTTAAGTTTCCATTTTCCCTCTTACAATGGGCTTAATGGTTGGAGCTCCCAGGTAGAGTCTCATAGGGCTAATTCATTAAATTACATAATTCATGGGACGGCTGGGTGGCTCAGTAGGTTAAGCAGCTGCCTTCGGCTCAGGTCGTGATCCCAGCGTCCTGGGATCGAGTCCCGCATCGGGCTCCTTGCTCCGCAGGGAGCCTGCTTCTCCCTCTGACTCTGCCTTCCACTCTGTCTGCCTGTGCTCGCTCTCGCTCGTTCTCTCTCTGACAAATAAATAAATAAAATCTTAAAAAAAAATTACATAATTCATGTCAATTTTTTAAGAAAATACCTGGCATGAATTAAGATATCAATCAATTTGGGGGCACATGGGTGGCTCGTTGGTTAAGCAGTCAACCGTTGATTTCTGCTCACATCGTGATCTCAGAGTAGTGAGATGGAACCTCAGCATGGAGCCTGCCTGAGGATTCTCTCTCTCTCTCCCTCTGCCTCTCCCCCAGCTTGCATGCTCTCTCTCTCTCAAATAAATAAATAAATCTTTTAAAAAAGACATCAATCAATTGTAGCTGCTGTTATCACTATAATGACCAAACTATTCTTCACTTGACAGGCAATAGTTACTGTTCAAATTCATCCTAAGCATAGAGACTTCTCTAAAGTTTAGCAAACTTAAAGGGTAAAATATTTTGAATTTTCTTATCTTTTTTTTTTAAAGATTTTATTTATTTGAGAGAGAGAAAGAGCCTGAGTGGAGAAGAAGGGCAGAAGGAGAGGGACAAACTGCATGAGAGAGAAGGCAGACACTTAAGACTGAGCCATCCAGGTGCCCCTTCTTATCTGTTATTATAAAACCTTTAGGCAGGGCAATCTTCTTAAAAGCCTTTATTATTATGGTTATTATTGGTGCTGTTTTAAAGATCCATTGATGAATACAATTTCAGAGTTCCTTGTCTTTTAAATTTTGGTTGGAATGAACTATTTGAATCTAAAATACACAAGGTAGTTTAGTCATACAACTGAAAGCTTTTGGTTACATTCAAGAATAAACAAAACCAAAGAGAAAGACTTTAGGCATTAGTTGTGCCCCCTTGAAAATTAGCTGTGAATTAGGATTACTAACATACTTAGATCATAAAAATCCTAGATTTTTATGGATTTTACACTCTGGATTACACTTAAAATTTACAGTTATGACTTTAATCACAGTCACTGCGTAATTCTGAGGAATAGTCTATCTGCTTTGAGAGTCTCTCTGCAGAGATAGGAGAGGCATCAGGGCCCACCTTTAATAATGAAGCAGGTTTTGCAGAGGAAAAAAAAAATCAATAAAATGTAAAGGAAACACACTGACTAGGAGAAAATATTCAAACCACATAGCTGATAAAGGATTAATATGCAAAACATACAAGGAACTCATGCAGCTCAACAGCAAAAATAATAAATAAATAAATAAACAATCTGATTTTTAAAAAAGCTCAGGGGACCTATATAGACATTTTTTCAAAGAAGACACACAAAAGACCAACAGTACATAAAAAGGTGCTCAATGTCACTAATCATCAGGGAAATGCATATCAAAACCACCATGAGCTATCACTTAACACCTGTGAGAATGGCTATTATCGAAAAGACAGGAGATAAGTGTTGGCAACAATGTGGAGAAAAGGAAACCTTTGTGCACTGTGGGTAGGGGGGGTAATGTAAATTGGTGCAGCCCCTCTGGAAAACAGTATGAGGGTTCCCCACAAGGTTAAAAAAAGAGTTAACATAGGCTCTGGCATTTCCATTTCTGGGTAAAGATCTGAAGGAATCTAGAAGAGGTACCCATACCACCATTTTCATGGCAACATTACTCACCACAGTCAAGATATGAACATGATCTAAGTGTCTGTCAATGAATGAATGGATAAAGAAGATGTGGTACATACATACAGTGGAATTTTATTCAGCCATTAAAAAAAAGAAGGATGTTCTCCCATTTGCAGCAACAGGGATGGACCTTGAAAGTACTGTGTTAAGTGAAGTAAATCAGGCAAAGAAAAATACTTCATTATCTTGCTTATATGTGAACAAAACAAAACAAAACCCTCCACAAACTCATGGAAACAAACAATTAGTATTAGTGGTTGCCAGGGGCAGATATAATGGATGAAGGTGGCCAAAAGGTGTAAACTTCTGGTTATGACCTAAGTAAGTTCTGGGGGTATATAGGATAACTGTGGTTAATGACACTGTATTGTAGACTTGACAGTTGCCAAGGGAGGAAATCTTAAACGTTCTCATCACAAAAAAAGGAATGATAATTATGTGAAGTGATGGAAGTGTTAACTAACTCTAATGTGGTAATTATTTTGCAATGTATAAACACAGCAAATCAGCACGTCGCGCACCAGCACGTCGCGCACCTTAAACTTACAGAACATTATATGTCAATTGCATCTCAATAAAGTTGAAAAAAAAATAAAGGAGCAGCTTGATCAATGTTAGACTGAAATGCATGAGTACCTGGGGTACTTTATTTATTCTTTGTTTCTTCTATGTGACAGTTGATTAAGACTGAATAAGAATGTATGTTTTCACCTTGTATTCTACTATACATCCTAGAATTACTTCTTTCCTTTTATTGTATTTCCTTCTGCTGATTTTATTTCAAAAACAGAAAAAATACATTTCCAAGAAGGATTTCACTTATGTTTATACTTTTGGACTTTTTGGGATTGATTAGACCTCCCCAACCTGTTTTCTCAGAGAAAACAGAATCTTTAAAGCCTGTAGTGGAACATTCTCTGTGCAAGGTTTCCCTCTTCACCATTTAAGCTTATATTAAGTCAGTGATTTCTGACAAAGATTTCTCTTGAGCACAGTAGTCATTAATTAAATATTTCTGGAGTGGTGCCAGTCATATATTATATCTTCTTAAATTAATATAAGATAGGTTTGATTGATTTAATAACAGAGTTTAAAATCTATATCTACATTATCAAAAAAGATTTCCATAGAGGTTAGAAATTTTTAAAAAGATCTTAAATTCAATATAAAAATAAACATAGAAAATAACAACAATGACAGCAAAATTTAAAGTCTGTCTTCTGGATTTCTAGAATCACTTTTTTTTTTTTTTTAAAGATTTTATTTATTTATTTGAGAGAGAGACAGTGAGAGAGAGCATGAGCGAGGAGAAGGTCAGAGGGAGAAGCAGACTCCCCATGGAGTTGGGAGCCCGATGCGGGACTCGATCCCGGGACTCTGGGATCATGACCTGAGCCGAAGGCAGTCGTCCAACCAACTGAGCCACCCAGGCGTCCCAAGAATCACTTTTTTTTTTTGAAGTGACTTGTGTAGGCCCTTAGAAGGAAGGTAATCAGTAGAAAGCAAGCCTTTATTGGGTCTTCGTGCCATATGGAAAGATTTAATTTTACCTTAACATTTTATTATTACTAAAATATTTGTCCCTATGGAAGACTGATCTTCAGAAACACACACACACACAGATATATGTACACACACAACTTTGTTATAATAACATATAAACTTGAGTTCCCAATGGACTTCCATGTGCAGACCTTTAGGATACAAGTACCTTCCAGTTAAACTCACTGATGATACTTGAGTGTTGGAGACAACCCACCTGGGGTTATTGGTAAGTGTCTAGATGAAATATGGGGGTTATTGATGGCACCTACAAGCCTATTTCAAGACTGCTTGGCTTACGTTTTAGTATTGTCATCCCATAAGGCCCCATTCTTACACCTACCTCATGGTTTTATGTCTGTCCAATGCTTCCCTTCTTTAATTAACAAATATAAACTGACAAATACAATGAATAGTAAGACAAACATGTACCCACGTTTGGTGATTCACAAAGTGATCAAATGTTACTTTCTTCATATTTGATTCTTTTTGAACTTCCTACACTTCCCCCTCAATAGCATAGTTTGCTGATCTATTGGGATGGCCATATTCAGAAAAAGTAGCCTGACACATGCAGTGGCAGACAACATGTTATCAGTTTTATTAGAAAGGTTCATGATGATGGATTAAGATGAAGAGAAATGCTTATATTTATAGGTTAGGCATTTTCAGGGCATAAATACATGATACTTTTCCATTTATGACCTTTACATTAGATAAGTGTTACATTGGTCTCAGAAAATTAGCTCCTAAGCATAATAGAAGAAAGGGTCAGCTTAGAAAATATGTATTTATCAAAGTAGTTGAGAAAGTACATGATGAACATATGCAAGGTTATGGAGGGAAGTGAATATGCTGGAACTTGACATGATAAACTCTTCCTAAGGCTATTGTGATGTTGGTGAAGTAATGCATAGGCTAAATTCTCTAATCCAACACCACTCAAAATTCTCCCATCCCAAAGCTAACAACACTGAGCTAAGCTGATGGGGTGAGATAGGTATTGAACTTAAAATGTGATCAAGATGCATTTTCCTTTGTTGGCTAGAAAGTGCCCTGGACTTCTTTTTGTCTAAAAACTCATTTTTTTTTAATGGTTATTTCACAATTTTGAAAATCCAAGTAAAAAAAAGCTGATGGGGTGAGATAGGTATTGAACTTAAAATGTGATCAAGATGCATTTTCCTTTGTTGGCTAGAAAGCGCCCTGGACTTTTTTTTTTTTTTGTCTAAAAACTCATTTTTAATGGTTATTTCACAATTTTGAAAATCCAAGTAAAAAATATATTCTCTCAGAGCTTTAGTGTCTTCATCTGTAAAGAGAACAATTCATTTTGAGAAATTGTTGTTGAGACTAACTGGAATTATAACAGTACTTTTTTTTTTTTTTTTTTAAAGATTTTATTTACTTGAGAGAGTGCAAGCACAAGCATGGGGAGGCAGAGGGGCAGAAGGAGAGGGAGAAGCAGGCTCTCCACTAAGCAGGGAGCTCAACATGGGCTTGAGCCCAGTACCCTGGAATCATGACCTGCACCAAAGGTAGCCACCCAACTGACTGAGCCACCCAGATGCCCCATAAAGTACTTTTTAATCAAGGCATATTGTTAATTAAAAATATACTCATATATTGCACTAGAAATGTACTCTCAATTTATTTCATCATTAGTGCTTGATTTTGGAAAGCTGTCTTAATGGTAGTAGCCCTGTCTGCTTAAACAAAAGAAAGGAAGGAAAGAAGGAAAAGATGGAGGGAAGAAGGGAGGAAGGAAATAAAACAAAGAAACAAAGGGAAAAAAAAAGGAAAAGAAAAGCTCCCTTAATTCCCTCAAGTATCTTAGATCTGTAATGGGCAACATTACACTTTCTAACATCAAAATATAGGAGAAGTTGAAGAGATACAAGAAAAAGCTTATTAGGAAATTAAGTTTGTCCAAGAACTGCTTCTTTTTCAATTAGGTATCTAAAACGTCAAGATATATCCAAACACTGAATACAATTTGCTGTATTTGCAATAACTTTTCTCAATATGGCCCACAATTTTGGAGATACCAGCATTAACACCAACAAGAGCAAGTGCACGGGTAATGGTCCAAACTGCAAACATATGCAGCCAAAGTACAAGCAAATATTTTAGAAGTAAAGAAACAACACACACATACATACACACAAGAGGGAAGAGAGTGAATAATTTTGGTTACACCCCTTTTTTACATGCTCTATAACATTGCTATTTTAATCTATACTCTGTCTTCTAAAAAAAATAAAAATTAATCATTGAGGTAAAAATGTTTATCTATTGGTATAAGTAATAATTAAAGCTTATAAGAAATTATAAATATCATTTATCAAGAATAAATATGGTTTAGTTGAGCCACCCATTTAAAGCTTATTCCAGGTCTATATTTAATCTGAAGAACAATTAAATTCTCCATAAATTTTAAAGAAAACTTAAAGAAAGAAGACAGTCTCTTCAATAAATGGTGCTGGGAAAACTGGGCAACTATATGTAGAAGAATGAAACTCGATCATTCTCTTACACCGTACACAAAGATAAACTCCAAATGGATAAAAGACCTCAACATGAGACAGGAATCCATCAGACGCCTAGAGGAGAACATAGGCAGTAATCTCTTCGATATCAGCCACAGCAACTTCTTTCAAGATATGTCTCCAAAGGCAAAGGAAACAAAAGCAAAAATAAACTTTTGGTACTTCATCAAAATCAAAAGCTTCTGCATAGCAAAGGAAACAGTCAAAAAAACAAAGAGCCAACCCACGGAATGGGAGAAGATATTTGCAAATGACAGTACAGACAAAAGGTTGATATCCAGGATCTATAATGAACTCAAACTCAACACACATGAAACAGGCAAACATATAAAAAAATGGGCAGAAGATATGAACAGACACTTCTCCAATGAAGACATACAAATGGCTATCAGACACATGAAAAAATGTTCATCATCACTAGCCCTCAGGGAGATTCAAATTAAAACCACATTGAGATATCACCTTACACCAGTTAGAATGGCCAAAATTAACAAAACAGGAAACAACATGTATTGGAGAGGATGTGGAGAAAGGGGAACCCTCTTCCACTGTTGGTGGGAATGCAAGTTGGTGCAGCCTCTTTGGAGAACAGTGTGGAGATTCCTCAAGAAATTAAAAATAGAACTTCCCTATGACCCTGCAATTGCACTCCTGGGTATTTACCCCAAAGATACAGATGTCATGAAAAAAAGGGCCGTCTGTACCCCAATGTTTATAACAGCAATGGCCACGGTCGCTAAATTATGGAAAGAACCAAGATGTCCTTCAATGGACGAATGGATAAGGAATATGTGGTCCATATACACTATGGAGTATTATGCCTCCATCGGAAAAGATGAATACCCAACTTTTGTAGCAACATGGACGGGACTGGAAGAGATTATGCTGAGTGAAATAAGTCAAGCAGACAGAGTCAATTATAATATGGTTTCACTTATTTGCGGAGCATAACAAATATCATGGAGGACAAGGGGTGTTAGGAGAAGGGAGTTGGGGTAAATTGGAAGGGGAGGTGAATCATGAGAGACTACGGACTCTGAAAAACAATCTGAGGGGTTTGAAGTGGTGGAGGGGTGGGAGGTTGGGGTACCAGGTGGTGGGTATTATAGAGGGCATGGATTGCATGGAGCACTGGGTGTGGTGAAAAAATAATGAATACTGTTTTTCTGAAAATAAATAAATCAATTTAATTAAAAAAAGAAGTTTAAAAAAATATATATATATACTAATGATGATACAAATTTCATTTCATTGGAGTACAACCAAATGTTTTTGGCCATCTATATGTATAAACTGGTATGTGACGACTCATATCTAAAAGGTCTTTCACATTGGAAAAGCTTTATTTCCATGTGTGAGACACTGTCTTAGGTGCTAATGATATAAAAAAAGTCCTTGACCTCAATATACTGGGAGGTAACTCTTGTATTAAAAGAATTAAAACTTGTTTAGGTAAATACTGCAATGGAGATGTGCATAGAGCCTCAGAAAACTCATGGTAGGTATCCCTAAACCAGACTCACTGATGTCAGAGCTGAAAGTTGACACATGAGCAGGAGTTGGCTGGGCAAAGATGGTTCTACTTGTGCAAACAGGAGAGTACTTTCTAGGCAGAGAAAACATCTTCATACATTCTTCAATCTTCATACAATCCATGAATCCTTTTCTGACTCCTACCTATTACCCAACTCTGTAAATGAGCCTTTTCACTTTACACTTTTACACCTTAGCTCTCTAAGAGCTTTTTTATCTTTGAACGCAACTTCATTTCTGTATCACCAGTGTCCAGAACAGAGCTTAGCATTTAATAATCAATGAGGAGAAAACCTGATGTATGGAAAGAACATTGAATCTGAGGTCAAATCTGAGTTTAAATTCCACATTTGGTAACTACCAGTATAACATAGAGTGAATTATATAATCTTTTGAGACTCAGTTTCCTAATCTGTAAGATAACTATAATCACCTCATCCCTTTGAAAGATATTATGAGGAGTAAATGAATAGTAACTACAAAATATGTATTAAGGTATCAATTTTAGAATAAGTATTCAGTATGTGATGGGCATGGGGGAGAGATTTCTAGCTATTTTATCAACCTTTGTTCTACCTCTACTTCGGTAAAAGAATGCATAATTTCCACTTGGGGACTTAACCTTCTGAAATTAAAATTGTTTTCCAGTCTACATATCCAGAAGTGATAATATAGATAAGTTATGACCAGTGAGAAACTATTGGAAAATTTAGTTTCTTCCTGCCAGTTGGAATACGGACATGATGGCTGAAAATTAAGGAGTAACTTTAGACCATGAGATGGATGGTAGAGATTTAAGAAAAAGGGACTATGAATCTTTTATTCCATAGTTCATTTTAGGAGCTCTAAAGACCCTACTTCTGAACTATTTTCAAGAGAGAATAAAACTGTATTAATTTGTTTTCTTTTTCTGATATCAATTAACATAATGATAGTAGCCGTATAGTAGTAGGTAGTAGTAATAATGGTAACAGCAGCAGTAGTTATTAGGAGTAGTGGTAATAGTAATATAGGTGGTAACTGAGTATTCCAATGGGTTCTGAGAGAGTATAGTACAGTTTGCTAGGGCTGGAATGAAGACAGAGTTGAATAAAAAAGTCAGATGAAAACTAATAATTCACGTTAAGAACTGTGGATTTAAACCACTGATCCATTTTCAGCAGGAGAATAAAATTTTCAAATTTCACTTGAGATAGCTCACTTGTCCTAGGGCAAAAAAGGTTTATAAGCACCCTTCCCAGAGATGAAGAAGCTGGATTCAAGAAGGCTGGTTAGCAAGTTCACTCAGACATTCAGAGAGATCCTCACAGTCTAAACAGAGGCAGTGCATGTAGGCATGGACATGGATGGCTGGTCCTAGACACTTCAAGAGAGATTGTGTAAAGGACTCTTTTGATGTTGGATATGAGTTAAACAGAGAAAGCAAAAACAAGACTGCTTCTGAATTTGGGAATTATTGGCAAAGTGCATATTTGGGATGCAAGATGATTTCTATTTCAGAAATGCCAAGTGAGGTACGTGAGGAACATTTGTTTTGAGACGTCTACTAGGCATTTAGGCATTCACCATCTCTGCCACTGCTGCCACAGGACCACCACCACCCCATCATCATCATTAGTCTCATATCCATCCAAACTAAATTATTATGAGAATTTTTAAATAAATCTTTGCCTAAATGTAAAACATAGAATTGTTTTTTAGAAGTGCATGGTGTTATTTTTAAAACTACTTAAAATCTACTAGGTTAGTTTTAGAAGGATGGCAAGGTATAGTAACAGAGAATTCAATAGTCACCATGTCTCTCAATGATTTTTTACAAAAAGCTTTTACTTGGTAGAAAAAGACGTATCAGCCCTATGATCTTTGGCAAATTTCTTCATCTGTAAAATCACATGCGGATTCCTACCCTAAAGAATATGGGTAAAATTCATTGAAATATTTCATAAAGGGCAGGCCACCTATAAACACTTTGATACGCTCTTTAAAAAAAAGATTTTATTTATTTATTTGACAGACAGAGATCACAAGTAGGCAGAGAGGCAGATAGAGAGAGAGAGAGGAGGAAGCAGGCTCCCCGCTGAGCAGAGAGCCTAATGCGGGGCTCGATTCCAGGTTCCTGAGATAGTGACTTGAGCTGAAGGCAAAGGCTTTAACCCACTGAGCCACCTAGGTGCCCCTGATATGCTCTCTATGATGCCATTTTGAGCACATTTTTAATGTTTTCTAAATCTCTATCTCTTATGTGTTTAAGTTGTACAAGATGATATCTATGGCTCTATGATTTCCCAATTAAACTTCACATATTAACACTCAGTTTTTTATTGTCCTGTTAAGACTTTTCTCAATTGTAGGGAATGATGACACAAATTACTTCAACTAAAAAGGAATTCAAGAAAAAGACACACGTACTGGAATCTGAACACATCAGTCATCTGAAAGAAAGCAACTACACTCCCCATACTACTTCTGAGGTCTGCAAAGCCATGCTCACACTGTCTCTGTCATTCCCTCTCTTTCAGGGAATCCACATTTCTATTTCATTTTTGTCTGAAGAACAACCGCTCGACTTAGTCACTGCTTTTATTTTCTCATAATTTAAACTTGCAAATGGATCTTGACTTCCTGTGGCCTCAACTCAACCTCTTGCCATTCTTGTTACATTATTTTGACCAAGCATAGTATAAAATGTGGCACCTGCTTCTCAGAAGAGTCTTGGCAGCAGATCCGTCATCACAAGTGTCATGGGAAGGTGAGCAACGATCATCTCTATTAAGTATTATTGCGTCATCAGAGGTATTTCAGGCAAAACCAAAGGAAAAACATAAGGAAGTCAGCAAAATGAGTTTGACTATTTCCTCATCTATTTTGTGTATTGAGTACAGACCCATATTTTATCATGGCAGCCTAATTAGGTAAGCCAAGAACAAAACTTCTCCAAATTTAGGCGGATGATAGGAGAGAAATAATGTGGAATGAGGGTTGGAACTTGAGCCCTGGCATGAGGAACGTAGATGGAATGAAAAGTGGTTCTAAAGAGAGTATTTCACAAATAATATTTTTATAAAAGTAAAATCTTTTGGGGTGCCAGAGTGGCTCAGTTGGTTAAATGTCTGCCTTTGGCTCAGGTTGTGATCCCAGGATCCTGGGATTGAGCCCCATATCAGGCTCCCTGCTCAGCAGGGAGTCTGCCTCACTCTGTGAAATAAATAAATGAGATCTTTAAAAAACAAGTTTTTTCCTAATCAACAAAGGAATAAAAATCCACAAGCATTAATCTACAACATATACCAAAAACAACCCAAAATTTATTTTTTGATCACCAATAACCTGACAATCAAGAGAACTTTGTTGCCATTTAAGTAATTTCGGCCATATGGCTTTCACGAAGATTTCCCTTTAGAACTAGTGATTTATAATTTGGTGGTACCATATGGAAGACGAGGTAGCTAGTATCTGAATAGATGAAAATGAAGTTTCAGACATACTCCAGGACATTTACTTACCTTCACTTCATCCCACTAAAATATTCATAGTAAAGCACTAAATAATACAATTAATCTTTTATAATCCAGTTAGTATCAACAAAAGACTTACATGCTTTTGGTGGCTGCTTCTTGAGTTTACTGATAGAACCACAGCAAAATAGCAACTATAATTATCTTTTGTAACAACTGTCTAAATTATTAGCAACAGTTCATTAGCCACTAAAATATCAGAATTTAGGGGTACCTAGGCGGCTCAGTGGGTGGACCCTCTGCCTTCGGCTCAGGTCATGATCTCAGGGTCTTGGAATCGAGCACCACATCAGACTCTGCTCGGTGGGGAGTCTGCTTCCCTGCCCTCCCCCACCCCTGCCTGCGTGTCTGTCTACTTGGGATCTCTCTCTCCCATCTGTCAAGTAAATAAATAGGATCTTTAAAAAAAAAAATCAGAATTTATCTCTGATTTAGCAATATAATTTTCTTGATTCCAAGATTCACCTTTTACCCTTATGCAGATTTCTCAAAAATCTAGTCCAATTCAACATAATGGATAAGAAGCAACTCAGATCCAAAGGACAGCTAATAAGCTCTTGCCATTTTAATAAAACACAAAATAAGGAAAATACCAAGAAAGTAAACTATTAGTTTTGTTTTTAAAAAACTTAAGCTTCCAGAGGACAAGAATGTTATCTAATACATATAGAATGTGGTGCACTGTTGGCACTTGGATATTAAAATTCAATATTTACAAGTGGAACATAATTCACTGAGCCATTCCAATGCACCAGCAAATGGAATGTATTGAATATCTTGGGATTACTGAAATGCACTTTGATTTTATGCAACATCTTGTTAACTTTATCTGTTTTTCATAGCTCTTTTCCATTAGAAGGAGGGCGAGGGGAAAATTGGATCAAGGTCCTGGTTTTTAATACTAGGCATCAACACTATGAAAAAAATCAAAGACACATTAATAAACTAAATATTACCTCCCACTGCTCTCTGGCTACCAGGCACACACAGTTCTTTCCACTGCACTCCTAAGAGGGCCTTCAATAAAGTAAAACTGTGAGTTTGACATTTCTCTTGCTCGCTGCCAGAAAATTCTAAATTGAGTCCCAGTTGTTTTTCAGATTAATCCATTGGAGAGAACAGAATCTGAACACAGTATTTTACAACTTTTTGAAAATTCATTTAGGCTAAATTTAGGTTTGAGTATATATGTAATGTAAGATACATATACACTTAATTATAAAACATTTCCCTTATATTAAGCACACACTAGCAACCTGTCTGTCAAAAAGACAAGGTAGGCATTTTTAAATACGGTAAGAACAAATTTGCAATGAATAATAGAAACCACATGTTTGTATAAATATATAGCCAAAACATGCTGCATTTTAAAAATCGGTCCGCTTACGAGAATTAACCTATTTCCTCTCCTAAAATCATAAAAGAGAGAAAAACAGCTAGTAACAGCTTAGCTGTTTGTGTTACATTCGGGAAGAAAATAGTACTTTTTATGAAACCTTACTCGGTGAGACTCTATGCTTTGTTTGAGCCTTCTTCATTCATATGTCAACCAGGTAAACGCACAACAAGGTGCATTTTAAAATCAAAAGATGCTAGCGATTTCCATATTTGCTTTCTGATCTTTTCCAACACTCTGGGAATGGCTCCCCAGGAAGGGCGCCGCAAAGCCTCCACCAGCGAAGAATGCAGTGGGCTCCTTCCCCGGATGTACGCTGCGTGAAGCACATTACACCTGGGCAATTCCTATTGATAGAAATTGAATGGAATTGCACTTCCAGGCTTTTTAAGAGCTTATTTGGTGCTTCACATGAGACTTTATTAAAAATAGCGCAGCTCTCAAAAACCTTTTAAGGCAATGGATGCTTTTTAAAAATCTAATAAATATGGATGGCTGATTAAGGAATGTATTTTATATACTGTATGTTAATGCTCTTTTTTTCCTCTTCATTTTCTATCTTTCTTTTCCCCTTGCCTTTTCTGAGGAATTCTAGTAGTAAACTGGCTTTTTTAAAGGTTCCACTATTATCTATATCACAAATTCCTTCATCCTAGTGGGAAATCGGCCCTCTCGTCCTACTCTAATCATAAATAAATAGTTTCAATTTATTAAGAACTCACCAAAAAGCAGGGCAAATTCATTTTCCTAACCACCTTTCAGGTGGATATTATCCCCACTTTACAGAGTAGAAATTGAGGCTCAGAATGTTTATTAATTTGCTCAATATCACAAATGTAGTAGGTTGGCAAAGTCCATATTTGGAAATAGGCTTCTGGTACTTATGACGAAAGTTGCAGTAAATGATAGTAATTCTTCTTATGGACTTGGTGTTTTATCTACTGTTCTGAAAGCAAAGAAAAAAATTTCTCCCCAAAGATTCCAGAACACTGCATATCATTCTCTTCTTCTCCAGCCAGTTCCAGGATTAGATGCTTACAAAGGGAAACTTTTCGTGAAAACCGTCATTTTCAAAAAACTTGGTTTTTTTTTTGTTGTTGTTGTTTTCTTTTGTCTTCAACTCAGGAAGCTTGAGCAGGAAAAAGAAGAGTCAGTAAAGTGACAAGTGGGATGATCTGAGCAAAGAGGTGCTGGGGCTGTTGGAAACCCATAAACACCTGGATGCTCCAGAGGGAGCCCAGCAAAGCCTCCTAGGTGAGATGGAGGGTCAGGTTTTCCAGAGTGCACTTGTCTGGAGGGGTGCTGAGAGCACAGAAAAATCTGTTTCCCAGGTTTACTGTTTCTTAAATGGGGGTGGGAGGAGGTGTTTGACCAATGTCTTAAAATATCTAGGTAGGTGATAAATTAAACCCCTCTTAAAAAGCACGGAAACTTAAAACTTAGGTGAAATCCTCGTGACAGAGAAGTAGTCCTTGATTGAGATGACTATCTCATTCTTAACTGAATATAATCAGGGATGATTCTCAACCTCCCTCTTTGTATGGTCTTTCTTCTCTTTAGTCTATATCATTTCTAATTCTACCAAAGGTGAACGAGAGGTTCCATCATTCTCATCACTGTGTTATATCCAAAGGGTTGAATTATTGTTCTAGCTCTAAATCATTTGTTCAGATTTTCCTAGAAGATACAATCTTCTCTCATTTTATTTTTATTGCATTTCTGCTAA
This sequence comes from Mustela erminea, assembly GCF_009829155.1. Lineage (NCBI taxonomy): Eukaryota > Metazoa > Chordata > Mammalia > Carnivora > Mustelidae > Mustela > Mustela erminea. The sequence goes on from NC_045619.1 coordinate 59,445,119, forward strand.
ATATGCTCCAATTTTTAATGTTCCCATAAATACGAATTCCCAAATGATAAAGATCATTTTACCTAAAAACCACCATAAGTGGTTACTCTTAAAACACTTACTCTTATCAAGTTCACCATTTTGTAACCTATTAAATGTAATTTAACTGAAAAATTTATTTTATATTTTCATGTAAAAAAAGTCAGAAAACAAAATCTAAGAGTTCCTTAAAAGAAATGTATTGTAATTTTAGAGGTGCTAGAATACAAATAATTTATATAGAACAAGTTAAAATTGCATTATAAATGAGGACTTATACTCAATAAAATCTTTTGATAAGTAAAAAATATTTTATGCATAGAAAACATGATTTTATTTTAAACTGATAGAAGTTTGCCATGTCTAAGTATATGTAATTTATTAAGTGACTCCTTGTAGGTCATCAGAAAGTAGTTTAAAGGACCTGTTGGAGAAAGGTTTCTTTTTTTAGATAAAAATGTTTCTTTCTGTGTTGACCTGGTCTCATGTGGTTGCTGAATTCATAGCTCTCATCTCTTTGTCTATATCCATGGGATAAAAGGATGACTTCTACACTTCATGACGCAGACTCCACTAAATGCTTGCTGCCTCACACAGGGACCAATTTTTTAAGGCAGTGTGGTCATATAATCTTTGGAAGATTGGATCTCCTTATCTGTTTCACAATAGCCTTTTGAAAATTATTTTGGTTAATTCATTTTCCTTATTAGATCACCGACTAAAATAAGAAGGTCCCTCTACTCTGTACATTTCTCTTTACCTAGATCAGACATTTATCTATATGATTGGCTATTTCATTATAAGAATATACCAAAACACATTCTAAAAATTAATCAATGAATTATTTTTCTATGTGGCAAAACTTATAAAAGACGGACACTAAGAAAAGAAATGGAATGAACCTGTGTTTTGTCAGAAAAATTTCTTCTGCTAAGATATTTTTCTTGGGGGAAAAAAAAAAAGTCTCGGGGCCTGGGTGGCTCAGTCCTTATGTGTCTGCCTTTGGCTCAGGTCATGATCCCAGGGTCCTGGGATAGAGCCCCACATGGGGCTCCTTGCTCTGCGGGAAGCCTGCTTCTACTTCTCCCACTCCCCCTACTTGTATTCTCTCTCGCTGTGTGTCTCTTTCTCAGATAAATAAATAAAATCATTTAAAAAGTCTCATCAATATGTATCAATTAGAAAGATACTTTTGAATTTGTGCATCACCTGAGTAATAGGGTATTTTCAAAGACATCAAGAAGCCATGTGCTCTTTAGAGAGGACAATGAATGAGTCTGTATATCACTTTATCAGGTAAACTAGGGACAATGCAACTAGCAGAATATATTAATTTATGCAAACTTAAGCATTGAGAAACTAATAAAAACTATCTTTAAGAAATGACACTTCCCAGTTTTCTATTCCTAGTCTTTAGCTGTTTCTTCATTATATCATCTGCTTCTGCTACTGGGCAAACATCACCAGTACGAAATTTATAGGGAGGAAAGCATAAAAGAAAAACGTAGGACTTAAGAGAGCATTTACTTTTTCCTGGGAATAAAAAAAAAGAAACAACAATTTTTTTTTTTAAGATTTTATTTATTTATTTGTCAGAGAGAGAGGGAGAAAGAGTGAGCACAGGCAGACAGAGAGGCAGGCAGAGGCAGAGGGAGAAGCAGGCTCCCCACCGAGCAAGGAGCCCGATGTGGGACTCAATCCCGGGATGCTGGGATCATGACCTGAGCCGAAGGCAGCTGCTTAACCAACTGAGCCACCCAGGCGTCCCAAGAAACAACAATTTAATTTTATTTTAAGACTACCTTGCGGGACGCCTGGGTGGCTCAGTTGGTTAATCAGCTGCCTTCGGCTCAGGTCATGATCCTGCTGTCCTAAGATCCAGTCCCACAATGTGCTCCTTGCTCAGCAGCGAGCCTGCTTCTCCCTCTGCCTCTGCCTGCCACTCTGTCTGCCTGTGCTCATTCGCTCTCTCTCTATCTGACAGATGAATAAATAAAATCTTAAAAAAAAAAAAAAGACTACCTTGCCTTAATTCAATTCTTAGAAAATTAGCAATTCATGCCAGCAGAGATTTAAAGCAGTTAAACCAAAAATTTAGTTATAAATACACTGTGAAATAGAAACTCCTTTGGAAATGTGTTCTAACGTATAGATAAAGAGAACTGGAAATGTCACAAAGAATAACTAGTACTTTTCTTAAATGTCCATGCTTTACTCATATCATCTCATTATATCCAATCAAATATCCAGCAAGATGGGCATTTGGATTCTCAAATATCCAGCAAGATGGGCATTTGGATTCTCATTTTATAGTTGGGTAAACTGAGGCTCAAGATGTACAAACATTAAAATTGTTTATAAAAGATCATTCAAATATTAAGGACAGAAAAAGAATGTGAACAAATTTAGAGAGGAAAAATGTGAGTGATCCATGTATTGGAATCCATTTAATAGGCTAAATAAAATTGATGGTGTTTCAAATATAAGTAGAATCGAAACAATTCATTTACAGACTGCACAAATGGGAATGCCTATGAATCTCCAAAATGTCCATTTAAAATCTTTCAACCAAAAAGAACTCTTCTTAACCATAGCTGACAAGAAGATTCTGAGAGATCTGATGATACTATTAATGAAGAGTCAATTGCTACTTCTACAGTTCTAGGCAGTTAAGTTCCTATCTGTAATTGAATACTTTGCCATGAAATCTGCGAATCAGAATTTTGGAATCTGATTATTTTCTTCAAGTGGAATCATGATAATAGCAGTGTGCCCATTACCTTGCTTTATATATCCCTTTTATTATTTAACTAAAATTAATAATTTTAAAAACAGGCAATAAGAGAACATTAAATTTTGAATGGAGAGAAAAAAGAATTTGGCTCTCAGCCCCTTGGAATTCATTTGCATGGGCATAGAGTCGAAAGTTTCCTTGAAGTTACTATTCTTTTAACCTATATACCCATTAACCTATGTACCTTTGTCTTGGCCCAGAACCCAACTTAACAATTATGGTTGGTTGAAGTAAAAAATGTTTATGTTTATATTAAATTCCTTGATGAGACAACACTTTGGGTAAGTGACACAGTAGTTTAGTAAACAGACACAGTTTACTCCATTACATTTTTGAGTATCAAAAACATCTTTCTTTGTTTTTTATGATTTGAAATTAAAAATATAAATGGAAATGAAGGTAGAGCAAGAAAGTTGTTTAATTACTTCATGTAAGGATGCATAATGAAAAGCAATGGAATTCTTAGAGTGACTAACAGGAAGTCCCTTTTCTGCTCACAGTGGTTTAGTTTCAGAGCAATGTGATTTTATTAGTAAAGATGATGTTTTAAGAATTTACTCTTAGAATCTTATTTCCATATCTACCTAACACTAGTTTACATGGAATTACAAGATCAACCATCTTTCCTAAACTGAAATTATTTCCGGTTACAAGTGTTTCAAAATCTCTCTATTCCCACTGCTGATTTTTATTTATTAACCCTTTTGTAGGCTATGACGGTAGCATACAATAATCATCCTGCTTCTCCTCTGCACAACTTCTAGAGAGATTTTCTTAGCAAAGTCAGAGACTATGTGCTGCAAAACTGTAACGGATCCCCAATAACTACAGGAAAAAAATCACTAATCCTAGGCATGATATTCTTATCTTCCTGTGATCTAATCTCAACCTATATTTCCTTTCTTACCCTCCAAGAAGACTATAGTCACTGCTTTCCAATTCTACCATTGACTTTTCTGTCTTAAGAATGTTTTTACACTTTTCCCTTTAAGTGGACTAACTCCTCATTTCTATCAGTAATTTAAGGGCACATGATGTGATGAACACTGGGTGTTATACACAACTAATGAATCATTGAACACTACATCAAAAATTATTGATGTACTGTATGTTGGCTAATTGAACATAATAAAGAACAAAACATAAAGTAGTTCAAAGTTATGTTGTTCAAAGTTTATACTGGCCATAAAGCCTCCTCTAATCTCCCTTTGTCTCTCATAAATGGAATTTAACTTATGACTATTGTGTTCCCAACATGTTGTTTCTCAATCCAAGGATTTAGCTCTTTCTTCTCTGGGTTATATTTATTTATGTACCTTTTATTTCATTCACTAAATTTGAGGTTTCCTGAGATTGAGAACTATGTCTTACCAATCTTTAGATTCTCTGGAATATCCAGCAAATGAAGGGAACATGTCATAGTGTAAAGAAGTATTTTTAATTCTGTAATTAAATTTAAATTCATATAATTATTTGGTGTTTTGATAACCTGTTAGCTTCTGAAAGCTTTTTAAAAATTTTTTTTAAATTTTTTTTCTGAAAGCTTTTTAAAATATAATATTCATAATACATTTTGAGAAAATGTCAGACTATGAGGTATTAATAATTTTCTCAAAATACTGAATTTTTCTCAATGGAAATAACATTACTACTCTCTCCATGACAAATTGCTAAGTATAATTGTGGATAATAGCCATTGGTTGGTAATGCAATACCACATTATATAAAGACCTTTTCAAGTATAATATTCAGTCATACAATAATTCAGCCATACAACTGTGAGTTGTGCTTACATGGGAAAATAAATGTAATAGAAACACAGCTTCAGGGTCTTATTTTTTTTTTTTAAATCAAATAACTTCCGTATGGAAGTTTCAGAAGCTTTTACAGAAGCAAAAAATATATATATATATTATACGAAAACGAATTTTTTTAAACTTTTTTTTTTAAGATTTTATTTATTTATTTGACAGAAAGAGAAAGATCACAAGTAGACAAAGCAGCAGGCAGAGAGAGGGGGGAAGCAGGCTCCCTGCTGACCAGAGAGCCCCATGTGGGGCTCGATCCCAGGACCCTGAGACCACGACCTGACTGAAGGCAGAGGCTTTAACCCACTGAGCCACCCAGGTGCCCCACAGAAACAAATTTTAAAGAACTGGATTTGTGAGTTATATCTTGTTTTTCCCTTATATATCTTCAGCCCTGTGGTGAAGGCTGCACTATCAGAGATCCAGTATTAAATGTGGAAGAGGCTTGTTTATCTTATAGGTAGACTGCTAGGAAAGAGTGAATATTCTCAGCTAAAATGGATTTTCTAGCAAAGAGAGCAGTGGTATCAAAATGAAGCCAGGATGGAGAGGTGGAAATCAAGGAAGGGAACAGTCGACAAGGAAAGCAGGAGTGATTTAAAAAGATAATTCCTGTTGTCCATACTCTGCATAGACATTGACTCAAAGTGATCCAATAATAAATAATATTTATACCATCTCTATACTCCATGTGACTTAGAGTAAGACTGAATTTTTGGTCATCTACTGAGCTTATATGTCTTTCTAGTCCCTCTGCTATTAATAGAAGGCTTTTTTTTATGAAAAAGAAAAAGAAAAACAAAACAAAACCAATGTTGAGTGAACAAATTTCAGTCTGTAAGACATTGAGTGATTGAATACTGTCAAATGCAAAAATGTAGGTTTTACAAAGGATGGGTTTAAAAAACTATAAACAAGTGACCTTGACATTGTTTTTGAACAAAGTTTTAGAAATTTAGAAAACGAAGTTGTAATCACAAGTAAACTTATTAAATAAAAATTAATTAACAAATAATAATTTATTAAAAGATAAATTAAACTAACCTATCATTTTGTGATAGTATTACTAGGTTGAGAAAAAAGTATAAATGTCTCAACCACAGACATGTTTCCTTGGCTTAAAGACATCTTCAAGAATCTGAGGACTTTTGAGCCTTCTTTTATTTTTTTTTATTTTTTTTTAAGATTTTATTTATTTATTTGAGGGAGAATGAATGAGAGAGAGCATGAGAGGGGAGAAGGTCAGAGGGAGAAGCAGACTCCCCAGGGAGCTGGGAGCCCGATGCGGGACTCGATCCTGGAAGTCCGGGATCATGACCTGAGCCGAAGGCACTCGTTCAACCAACTGAGCCACCCAGATGCCCACTTTTGAGCCTTCTATTTTGCCATTTTATGGTCTTTGTCTTTGGACTTTCCCTCATAGCAAGTAAGGCGGTTGTTGCAGAAAAAGCCCTCGAGTATCCGCTTTAGGGACATTTTTTCATCAAGAAATTTCTTTTCCAAAAGTTCCAAGCAAACCTTCCCTTAGGTCATTTTGGCTAAATGACCATGTGTCCAAGTTCTTGCTCCAAAGCAGTACTGGGAATGTGAGTATTTGGAGTTTTTAGCCTCTGTGGAGGAAGGTGAACTCTGCCAGCAAGAATGAAGTAGAGGGAGAGGTAATTGAATGGAGAGGCATATTAGTAGGATGCTGCTGCAAATGAAAACAATATCCAGGAGCTCAAATATGATAGAAGCTTATTTCATGTTTATATAGATTTTTAAAAGACTTATTCTAAATGAATGGTCAGCTCAGTTTTTGAGTTTCAGGGAGCCAGGTTCTTTCCATTTTATGGCTCATGTAATTTTAACAGACTTTTAAGTTCACTGTGCTAGCTTGGATCCAGCCAGCTAAAGAGGAAGGAGTGGGGAATGATACTTGCTTCTCAAGCTCTTTGTCCTAAAAGTCATGTATACCACATCCCGAATCATTCCACTGGTAAAAGCTAATCACTTGTCCTCTCTCTTCCCCACCCAGATGGCGATTTGAGGAATATAAGCCTTGACTAAGCTGAACTTCCCAGCAGCAACCAAACTGTGAACAAGAAGGAAATATGTGAGTAGGATAATCAAATAGTTTGATGGTAGAATGATTACATTTCAAGAGTACTGATTATGAATACATTATCACCCCAGAGGGATGTCTCTAACAGGAAATTGCAGGGTATATCAGCATTTTTACTAATAACTTGTTTGAGGATATACGATGACATGCTAATCAAATTTTTAGACATCTTGAAATAGAGAGGAAGTGCCAACACATTGGTTGAAAGTTCTAGGATCGCCCAAAAGATCTTAAAAGACAGCAATAAGGAATCAAAGTGGAGATAAAATTGTTAGAAAGAAATAGCAATTCCTACGGTTAGGTCATTATATTCAGCAACACTGTTTAATTGGACAAATGTTTATTTAGTTCATATTATATTCAAGGCATTGTGCTAATGTATGTATGTATGGAATATTGGAAATAACATGTAGGAAAATGTATGTATGGAATATTGGAAATAACATGTAGGAAAAAAAAAGCAGTCTTGGGTGATTGAAAAACCAATATGAATTACTAGTGAAGATTCTTTCTCCATATGTGAGAGTTGTTTGTATATTTGTGTGTACACATATATGTATTGTTTAGGTACACATCTTTGGTTAAATTATAACATTCATAATATACAAAATATTCCAGAACATTCTAGACACTGTTTTTCAGATTTTTGTCTCAGATTCTAGGTATAACAATTTAAAAAGAAAAGTGAACAAGCTTGATTGCTTTTGGAAGAGTATGACTGAGTTGATAAGTGAATTTCAAATAATTGATTCCTATTCACTTATTCATTCATTTGGTGATGGAGCTTCCATTTTTTTCCTTTAAGAAGGTAGATGTATGTATAAATAGCTATGGCATAAGGCATAACAAGATAAATGCTTTAAAAAATGATGTTAATAAAATTAGTGGAGTGAGAGAAATGATTTCTTCCAGCAAAAATGGTAAGAAAAAGATGTACAGAGTGGGAGATAATTTGGGTTGTTCTTTAAAGATAGACAAACTAGGATATAGTTAAAAGGAAAGAGAAGTGGGGTTGTATTTCAAAGAAGGAGGAAGGACAAAAACTAAAACATAGATATTACGAGAGCTGTAAACTCTTTAATGGCAGCCTGAGTTGCAGGAAGGAAAGAATGGGGGAAACAGCCATTAACTTATTTTGAGATAAAGTTGGAGGTGATCATCAATGTTGGTTAAAGCTTTTGGATTTTATTCAGGATATAAGCAGTCAACAAGCAATACTGTATTTTTACTATTTATATAATAGAGGCTATAAAGGTCATAAAGGTTTTACCTGTGTTTATATGAAAAATGGTAAACAACAACAATAACAACATCAACAACAAAATGATGAAACAAAAACCTGGAGATATTTAACTAACTCCAGAAGAGAAAATTTATGGTATGAAGCATTATTCATCTCTTTTCATCTTTTTTTTTTTTTTTTGTAAGCTCCTATACTATCCCATACCCTAAACTAAGACCAACAGTGAGAAATTACAGGAAGGCTATATTTTGGATGTAGTATGTGTGTGTTTGTATGTGTGTAAACATCTCATGAACATCTTCTGGAAAGTGAGACAGGGATGTCTAAGATTTCTGTTCCAAACCTACAAACACTATGATTTCATAAAATATGGAAATTTGTTCATATTTCTCCTTTTTGTGAAAAAATTATCATTTTATGGGATTTTGGAGGGGAATTTTAATTCACTTAAAATTTAGAATTTATGCTATCCAAAGTGATTGACTGAATATTAGCTATTAACTGAATAAGTTTCTGTAAAGAGTTAATATAAACATGAAAAGTTTCCATCTGCCCCTTTCTGTAATCAGTTTTAAAAAGCTAAACATTATAAAACAGAAATAAAATATTCAAATCTAAGCTACACAAGATATTTGTAGGGTAGAGAACTAATAACTTGTCACTTTTTTATAAATCTTTTTAAGAGGCAAACACTTGATTTATTTCATTGTTTCATTATCATTTTAATTCTAGTTAGTGAAAAGAGATCATTCAAGGTTGCTCCAAATCAACACAAGCTTCAAACAATTCCTTAACAGTTGTCTTACAACAGACGTTAGCTTATCATACAGATTCTGAAATTTTTCATTATGTTGTTGGAGAGTGTCCATAACTGACACACATCTTGCCTATTAAATATTAGTCTTCCAAACTTTCCAACATAAACTCTCCAGTCACATCAAGGCAGCACATTATTCATGCTAATTCCATTTTTGCCTCTCAACATTTTCTTGGAATGTCCTTCCTCTTATTTCCTAACTATAAAAATTTACTCATTCTATAAATTTTCCTGAAGTCTTCCTAACTAGTTTAGCTTATGTCAGCTTCATCCTTCATTGACCTTGACATAGTAATTATTGGCTGTATTTCATATCTTGATACTTAATCACATCTAAACTTATGCAACTCTTCATTTGTTCCATATTGGTTTTATTTTTGTTCCCAGTGAGAATATATGTTCTACAAGGTCAGAGGACACATCGTACATCAACGTTGCATTCCCTGGAATATGCAGAATGGCACTGGGAATTATGTGAAGTTCTTATGAAATAAGAATGAAGTAGAGTTGAGTTGAATTGAATTTAATAAGTACTCAAATTTTCTTTGACTTTGAAAATATTGTCATCACAAAATAATAATTTTTATTTTATATATTCTTGCCAAATTACTAAAAAAAAAACTTTTAAAAGATTTTCTTTGTTGTAACTTCCTTCTCTTTTTACCATTATTATTCTTCTTTGCTCTCATCTGGCATCACTGTCTGCTATCTTACTGTACTCTTGCTTTTATGGTGTACTTCCTCACAGAAGACTAGGATATAGTCAAAAGGAAGAAAAGAGGGGTTCACTATATGAGGAGGTATGGGGTATTCTAAAATGATCTGAAAGATAAAGATAATAATAGAATGCTTACTTATTGTATCCACGGCTATGAAACCCAATACAATTAAGGAAGAGTATTTGGGTATAAGGAGAGATAGGAGGGGGGTCTGAAAATTAAATGTGTAACTTTTTTATCAGGTTATATCAGGAAATTTTAAATGATATACTGCAAATCCATAATTTTGCTCTCATTTTTGAAATTGAGCTTCCATGGATTTAAATTTCCTGCCATTATGTGATTGTTAATACAAACTCTGTGGCAGACTGTGAGCTCATGGAAACCAGAGCATTGTCTTAATCATCGTGTTTCTATTTTTTTTAAGCTTTTATTTTAAAGAAATTTCTATACCCAATTTAAACTAAGCAGAGTTTAAAGATCAAGAGTCACATGTTCTACTGACCGAGCCAGCTAGGCCCTGCTCTAATTACTTTGTTTGTAGAGTATAACATGATATCTAATGTATAGTAGGTCCTCAAAAAATATATTTATTGGGTAAGTAAAGTTTACTATGGCCATCATTGTTCTACTTATTGATTTTCTAGATTACATTCACTTCCTTTTATTGGTTATTATCTTCCTATTACTGGTTTTCTATTTGCTTTCCCATAAGGAAAAATAAAGTCATCTTATAAAAAGGTCTTGTGACTCCTTTAAAAATCATATTCTTAGGGGTTTTTTTGTAAATTTCTTCTATTTATAGTATTTAACTGGACTCGGAATTCTTGAGGACAAAGCTATACATTTCATTCATTATTGCATTTACAGCTCCTAGCTCATTATGGGGCACAGATAGGGAGCTACCCAATAATAGGGGATGGAGTAATATTAAACAAACAAGACTCCATCTTCCCAATGTAATCACTGAGAAGTGATAATAAATAGTATTCACTATTTTATAGTCTGATGTAGCTGAAACCGTACCCAAAGTGTTATAATTCTTATGGGAAGGACTTTGTACTCAGAAGGGATTTTTTCCCCCTCAAAAGTATTTTGGTTTAAAGTCCTGGCTCTGGGGCGCCTGGGTGGCTCAGGGGGTTAAGCCTCTGCCTTCAGCTCAGGTCATGATCTCAGAGTCCTGGGATCGAGCCCCACATCGGGCTCTCTACTCAGTGGGGAGCCTGCATCCCCCTCTCTCTCTGCCTGCCTCTCTGCTTACTTGTGATCTCTCTCTCTCTGTCAAATAAAGAAACAAAATCTTTAAAAAAAAAAAATAAAAATAAAGTCCTGGCTCTGATACTACAAACTATGTGGCCAAGTTAGTTAATCTCTTCAGTTGTAAAACAAGAATAAAAAGAGCACTAACTTCCTAAGATAGTTATAAAGGTGAAACGAGGTCATGCATATAAAGCTTGTCATATACTAATTGCACAATAAATATTAGTTATTGTTTTACTGTTTTCTTCCCATAAAACAAAAACAATGTACAGAAGGGATATCACATGTGAATTCATTTATGTACCAGTCATCTATAAACTTTGTACTTTCTCTACCTCATGATGACATCTTGATTTATAAGAAATATATACTTGGGGACACCTGGATGGCTCAGTTGGTTAAGCAGCTGCCTTCGGCTCAGGTCATGATCTTGGCGTCCTGGCATCAAGTCCTGCATCAGACTCCTTGCTCAGCAGGGAGCCTGCTTCTCCCTCTGTCTCTGCCTGCCACACTGCTCACTCTAAAAAAAAAAAAAAAAAAAAAAAAAAAAAGAAATATATACTTGGTCTTCTTCACTTTTCCTGACACACAGCTCCTAAAACTCCTGGAATTTTCTAAGTAATAAGAGTGATGAGATGAAGGGTGTGTGGGGGGTGTCTTTTGTTTTCATAAAGAAACCCTTTAAACCACACCTGAGTTTAAGTTAAGTTGGTGACTTTTAGAAGGCACTAAGGATGGGGGCTGGTTGCCAGGAGAACCAACCTGATTAGAGAGCTGGAACTTTCAGTCCCACTCTCTATCTCCTAGGCAGGAAGAGAGACTGAGGTTGAGTTCATCACCAGTGACCAATGATATAATTAATCTTGTTTATGTAATGATACCCCCATGAAATTCCAAAAGGATGGATTCAGAGCTGACTCTGGAGCCCGTGCTAGTTACCATTACACTGATTCTCCTACTTAATATCTATGGCTTCAGACATGCTTGTACTTTACTTCCCTTTCTGGTAGAGGTACTTTGTCTGATCTTCTTCTCTGGCCATTTCTTCCTATAACCTTCTCTCACCCTTTCCTCACCTTTCTATGATTGATACTGGGTCTGGTCTTTGTTTCTGTCCATCTTACTCATGAGGACATCGCATCAAAATCCTTCACTTCAGTTACTACCCACATTGATGATTCTCCCATCTGATCTTTAGTCCTAACTTTTCTTTGGAGTCCTAGATTTCTACATCTAAAATGTCTGACACTTTTATTTCATGTTTCTTTTCATGTTAGACTACATAGGACTGCATTATCTTTCCCTCACAGTTAGAGTCCACTGGTTACTTCTTCCTTTGTAAATGGTCCTATGCAATCTGGAAGCTTGCCTTCCTTCTTATGAAGACTATTTCTTTGTCTACATCCTCAGTGCTTTTCCCTTAGTTCAGCCATTTGTTGTCTTCCACACAGTTTACTTTATTATCTTTCCTTCTTCCCAGTACCAATTTTCCCTTCCTGGTTTCATGATTTAGGCCAACTTTAATCCAAAAGTCTGTAAGCAGATATGATGTGTACAGATTCTAACTCATAACTTTAGGGAGCTATCTCCTTCCTCTAAGACTCTATTTTCCCTTTCTGCTGGGAAATAGTAAAAAATGCATCAGTGGCTAGTTGGGTTCCTGCATGACCTTGTGCCGCATGGCTTTCTCCTGCCCTAGACAACCTGCTTGCTTCTAGACTGCAGGTTAAGGGGGGAAGTTCTTTGATCTCCTTTAGAACACTATATTTTAGGATCATTTTAGAGCAGTTTCAACTGAACCCTAAAAACTTCTTAAAATTAGTTCGACTAACTCAAGGCATGTTCCAATCCATCTTCATTCTTTTAAATGAGTATAATGCTTTCAGAAATGCAAATATGGTCAGGCCAATCCCTGTTTAAAATTTAGAAGGGGTGTTTGCTTTGTTTTGTTTTGTTTTGTTTTTTTCCCCAAATTGATTTTATAATCATGAGGAAATTAAATAAATCCAACAGTACTCCCTCAAGCCTTAAAAATAAAATTCAAGTTGCTTACCAGGGCACAGAAATCCCTTCCTATTCTGTCTTCTGACTATTTCTAGAGTCTTAACTTTTGCCACATAGCCTCACAAGCCCCCAGGCACATGAATCTTTCAATCCTTGGGTGATGACAAGTTCTTATACATACCTGTGTCTTTATACCTTCTGTTCTCTCTGTCTGGATGCCTTTCCACGTTTTTTGTTTTTTATTTTTATTTTTATTTTTTTGCTGGGTTAATGGCTGCTTGTCCTTCAGGACTTAGATCTAGACTCAGGTCAAGTATCATACCCTCCATAAAGCCTTTTCTAACGTCTTAATACCAATTAAATGTCCCTTATCTGTCACCAAATCCTGTCTGTATTTTTATCAGGCATATTTCACATGAAAGTCTGTTTCTCCACCAGACATTGTCTATTCTCCCACAAAAATATACTCTCATTTAACCAGGTTCTGTGCTACTTACCTATGTTCCTCTGTACAGCTGGTATTCGACTTTTTTAATTGAATAATGAGAACATACTTTTTTTAACCACTGAGTCCGAAGGGACCTTATCCTCTATTGTAATTTCTATATTTCAGCCCATAGCAACTCCTTATACAGACAGAGAACAGTAGAATTTCATATTTAAATGAAATTAAGTTTATACCTAATGTAATTAAAATTATTAGAAATATTTATTTTCTTTTATTTATTTATTAATTTATTTTTAAAAAAGATTTTATTTATTTGTTTGACAGACAGAGATCACAAGTAGGCAGAGAGGCAGGCAGAGTGAAGGTAGGGGGAGCAGGCTCCCTGCTGAGCAGAGAGACCGATGTGGGGCTTGATCCCAGGACCCTGAGATCATGACCTGAGCCGAAGGCAGAGACTTTAACCCACTGAGCCACCCAGGTGCCCCTATTTATTTTCTTTTAATGTCAGCTTTCAGTGACTTTTTAAACTTCAATGCCTTAGAAAAATTTAAGAAGTTCTTATGAAACATTACCTTTGATTATTGAAGAAATAACATTTTTACAAGAAATGGGGGTTATAATAAAAAGTTTGCAGTGTTCTATATAGCAGATAATCAATAAAAACTGAATGAACAAATAATTGTTTTGGCTTTGGTAAATACGCAGTTTATCAAACATTGAAAAACAATTTAGTTTACAAATATTCTCAAAAACCAGTGTTCAGTTCTTTAAAACCAAAACAATAAAATTTAACAATTTTTCATATTCTTTTTTTAATTTTTAAAATTTTTTAATTTTTAGTTTTTTATAAACATATAATATATTTTTATCCCCAGGGGTACAGGTCTGTGAATCGCCAGGTTTACACACTTCACAGCACTCACCATAGCACATACCCTCCCCAATGTCCACAACCCCACCCCCTTCTCCCAACAATTTTTCATATTCTTTAGAAATCTCTCAGCTCTTTCTTTGGTTAAGACAAAATTTTAAAATACTGCACAAAAGGGAAAATTTTACTTTTTAAAAATATTCACACCAAAATAGTATAAAGACTTTTAATCATGTATTCTAAAATTTCAGAACATGAATACTAAAGGAATTAACATTCCATTATTTAGGATTTTTTTGAGAAATGATGCTTGATAGGCTGACATAGAACTTCATATGAGTTAAATATGAAACTGTCTCCGTATGGGCTATCTTAAAATTAAAAGAAATATCTCTATTTTCCTAGATACTTTATTCTTTCCTTATACTTGTACATAAGGAAGAAATGAATAATTTATATAGTTTTAATGATTTATATATTTCAATTCAATGATTTATATATATTTATTTGTCAGACTATTCGTATAACCACATTAATATAACTTCTGCTGCGAATTTGTAAATGTGTGTTGGCCAAGGAGCCACTGTATTATCATAGAACTCTTCAAGGGTGAACAACCTATGTAGTCACAAAGACGCAGATGATATTTATTTTAGAAGGCCTTTCGCTTCGTTAAAGGCTATTACAATCCTGCAGTTCTTAATCATTTTTGAACAAGGGGCCTGGATTTTCATCATGCACTGGGCCCCACAAATTATGCAGCCAGTCCTACATGCAGTTTAAGCAGTCCTCCTGATTTTGAGCTAATTGTCAGAGAGTGTATCACTAAAATGCCCATTTCTGAACAGCTCCCCATAACAACAGACCTAGGGTCCTAGATGTCTGCCAGGCTCCACTTGCCCAGCTTAGCTGTCAGAAGCAGCACGCAGGTTAAAAGAGAAAGATTCTCCTAAGTGTCAATCCCTCCTGCTGGCTCAAGAGAACAAAGCTGGCAGGCAAAGTGAATCAGATAGCGTACCTTGCACGCCCAAGCTTCAGAATAAAGCCGATAGGTCTAATTTCAGCTTTACCAGCCTTGGTCGTGTCCCTTTAAGTTTACTAAGTCGGATATACCTGTAAGCAAGCAGTCTAATGTTTTTGTGATCTTGCTGCTGTGAAAGTATTTAATAATAAGCCTCAGAAGTTGGAGGTAAGAAGGAAATCTATGATGTCTAATGCCAAGGTGGTGTTCAATGTGTTGAAAGTTGATTAAATTTCCTTTTAACACCCCTTGAAACTGACATTTTGCTACCGTTTAAATTTTTTCCCTCCAAACTATTTTTTATACCCATGATTTAGAGTGATATACAGCAAAGCAGTGGCTATGAATTGGCTCAAAATGATTCAAGGGGTAATGAGCAGGGATTGAAAAAAGTCTGCTCCTGTTCATTTAAGGAAAGGAAAGCTAACTTTATCCTGCAACTGCATGCCAAGGCAGGGTCAAAGATTTGAGACTGCTCAAATAGTGCCATCCAAATTTTATCGGTTTGAAGTGATAACTAGGTTCCAGAATCCCATAGATTGATAAAAGGAAAATATATTTAAATAGATTAGTGCATTCTCAGCTATCAGTTGCAAAATTGCTTGCTATATTCACATGTTTCCATTTTTAAAGTTACATCTGTTTTAATCGAGATAGTCTAAATTTGAAAATTAATGTGACATACTTCTCTATTTTATATCTAAAGTATCTGATTTTTAAAGAGGATTATTGTTTCCCTATGTATGTCTATCATAGGAAAATGTGAAAACCAGACCCGAATCCCTGTTAATGCCACTGGTGATGTATCTGTTGACACAGATGATGTAGAAGCTTACAATTACTGCCTGGACTAGGTAAGCGATGCAAAACTGAACACCTCATAAATGGAATAACGCACCATCTTCTGTATAATTGACTATCAGCTGTGGCCATTACAAAAGCATTTATTTAGCACCAATTGTGTACATTTATTTTTCTCCACATCATTCTGTATTTTAGCCACATTAGTAGTTAAAAACGGAAATCCAACAAGACTTTCTTATAATAAAAGCTTGAAATATTAACTACCTGTTTTCTTCTGCTTTTGAGCCTTACCCAGTGGCTCTATTCTACTTAACCCAATATCTCTTTTAATTTTATTCATTATTTAAAAGTATGTATGTAGGTATGTATGATGTATTTATTTATTTATCAGTTAGAAAAAGAGAGAGAGAGAGAGCACACAATAGGGGAGAGCTATAGGCAGAGGGAGAAGCAGGCTCCCCACTGAGCAAGGAGCCTGATGAGGGACTTGATCTCAGGACCCTGGGATTATGACCTGAACTGAAGGCAGACGCTGAACCGACTGGGCCACCCAGGTATCCTCAGTATCTCCTTTTAATAACAAATATTTTAAAATGTCATTCTGAGCAAGAAGCATGTGAAGATAAAGAACCAGGACATCCATGTGGACATTAGAATCTAAAAAAAATGTTAATTATTAACTGAGATTTATTTGTATATGATAATAGAAAGTAGGAAATTACCTTAATTTATGCAGAACCAGGATCCCTCCAAAATTTAAAGAGAAGGGAGAAGATTTATAAGTATGGTATTCTTGCAAATAATTTTCTATGTTAAAAACAGATGGACTAATGTTAAAGAATCACACGAAGCCTACCATTTACCTTGAATTCCCAGTACATGACAAGACAGACAGTCAGACCACAGTACCTAAATTGACCTTGGGAATTTTAGCCTTTGACAGGTGATGGAAGATAGAGGGTGGATTGAAATTAACAAAGAATAATATAGGAAGAAGCCATAGTTATGTGGTAGACCTCTATGGGCAGTATCAGAATGAGCGTGGATAAGAGTGGAAGACCTCAGGCCATACAAGAGTAAGTAGATAAATCTGCTACATCATCTTCACGGTATTTCTTATCATTGTACAGTGAATTAATGTAATTGTGAATATGAGCTATAAATATACCTTTATTAATGCATTACTCGATAATTTTTCTTATAACATCATGTAGGAGTCTCAATTATTTTTTATTTTGCGTTTCTATAAAACAGCTGCAGAGGAAGAATGATGTAAATGTAGACTGGTGCTCAGGGGCCGTGAATTTCATTGTTGTAGGTGACATCATTTTCAAATATAGTGAATGGCTTTAATAAAATTTCAAGCTAAATAAAGTCGAGTCTTTCATAGATGTACATGACAGTTACACTTCTGAAAAATCCAGTCTATGTAAAAACTGTGCACATGTCAAATGAGGACAAATTCTAGACTCAGATAATTATAAATAATATTTTCCCTATATGGACTTCTATGGTATATTCAAAATTTGAGAAAAACATAAAGGAATTCACGTCATTGTGTGGCACTGTCCTACTCATTGCATTGCTGAATCCTGCTCCCCACTTATTCAATGTCAGTACTACCCCTCCATAATATCCTAGTGACAAGATCACACTTGAAAATTTCCAAAATGTCCCCTAGTGATAGGTACCGTACCACCATCTGTTTTTTTTTTTTTAAGAAAAATAACTTTGCAATAAATCATGTAGGTATACCTTCTAGTTGGGGTATTTACATTTACAATAAAATATGATTACCATTTTTACACAGATTAACTGACCCCTAAATTGCTATACTAATAAAATTGTGGTTCAATAAAGATGTGAAATGAAAAGAAATGAAAAAAAAAAAAAGAAATAAAAAAAATGGATTAATGGAATATTTGTTCATTTAAAAAATCCAACTTCACTACCAATGAATGTAAGAAATTCCAAGTTGGAAATGTTAATACTAACTTAACAATTTATATGACCAGCCATAGCACAGTCATTGATTAAACAATATGATTTCAAGTTAAAGTACTCATAGTTCAAGTTCAAAATCAGTGACTTTTTTTTTCTTTTTACTAGTTGTGTGAACTAGTACAAAATACTTAACCTTTTGATTCTCTCATCACTTCATTTGGAAAATGGAGATAATGGCACTTTATGTTGCTATATTTTTAACAGGCAATGCAGATTTTTAAAAATCTACTTAACAATTACCAATAGATATCAGCTATTGTTAATGTTGTTATAAAAGCAGTTTAGGTTTGAGCTATATATTTCTTGACTGTTTACTTTGTTTATTTATGAAACAAATATCAGAGCATATTAAGCTGCATTAAAAATATGAGCTCTGTCAAAGTAGATAGTCCAGAACAGGTAAATCTGCATTATAATAAGTGATAAGAAAATGTGTGAGATAGAAATAACCTATTTTTCTATTGTAGAAATAACTGTTTTTTTCTGATAATTACAAAAGTTATCCAGTAAATTATTTTCCTTTTAAAGTCATGATTTTGCTGTCCCAATACTGGGAGGTGCCACAGCGAAGCTTTGCTTTTGTCTCAACATCGAGTAGTGACTGATTCATAGTCATTGCTCAGATGTTTTCTGAGAATAGCAAATTCCTTAGTCTTTCCAGAGCCTATCTAGTATTTTTTAAAAAACATTTTTTGAGCTATATTGAACACATTTCCCCCCTCGAAACAGTTCAAGCTCCTAAATCATATTCATCACCTCAAATTCTAAATTCTAAGTAAACATGTGACACACATATAAAGTACAAATCTATGCTTGTTTTCCCTTTGGCCCAGCGTCTCTAAAGACTTCTTCCACAAGGTAGTCATTTGGAGGGTGGAAATGAGGAAACAAAACACATTTCCCCAATCAGAACTGTGACTTAAACACGGGTCTTCCTTCTGCCAGTCCTCTCTCCTGCCTTTAATTCACTACAAAGCATCTGGGTTTCAAGTTGCTTGTGTATGTAAATCTTACAGAATGGTAATATGGTTAGCAATGTATTCTTTTTAACAAAATCTATTACAATAACATTTGAGCTTTGTGCCAGGGCTGTTTATCTCTACAACTACAATATATATTTAAAAACTTCATTCTTTTGCTATGCCAATGCCCTTCCTAACCCCACCACTTCACATGATTAATGATTACCCTGGGAACAAATGAACTGGTTTGGCCTGAAAGTTAATTTTAAAAGAAACCTGTTTTTACATAGACAAATTTTGTGGTTGGCTTGGGATTTTACTACAAGATGGGGTTATTGAAATGATCTGCAGATGGACCTCTTAGCCTGTTTTTGACCCAGAGAAGTATCTATGGGATCAGAGGGCGGCTTTGTGCCCACCTCCTTCCCTCCCATCCTATTGACCCATGTAAAGGGTATAAGCACCAGTCCCTAACTTTCTCAGCTTTTTAAAATTTCAACCTTTGCTCTCCTTCCCCTAATCCCTGAGGCCCCATTTTCCTTATCCTGCTTTACTTTCTTTTCATAGCATTTTTACCACCTGGAAACATGTATTAACTTATTTATCTGTTTATTGCCTGTCTCTTCAATAGAAAATAAGCTCCTCTGGGGCCAAGGCTTTATTTTGGCCACCACTCCAACCTGTGCCTGGGAAATAGAATACAATAAATATCTGTTGGAAGAACGAACAAATCAAAGCCTTCTCTTCGACTTTATTAATGTAATTGATTTATGAAATTCTTTTGTTGTTGTCTCAAGTGGTCCAGTCTAGAATTATACTTAAATAGAGAAGAGTAGATCAAATTAGAGATTAATTGGGGAGCAGAATCATTATGTTATTTAACTTGAAGTGGAAATCTGGGAACCAAGAAATAAATCTGAGACTAATTGAGGACATTTCTTTAAGCTTTCAATATACTCTTTTTGCATTCCAGAGAACTAAGACCTAAAAACCCTTGAAAGGCAACACATTCACACTTGTATTTCCATCAGACAACTTTCTTAAATCATAATGTCAATTCTATTTAGGACCCAAACACCCACCTCGTATGCCACTGAAATATGCCAATTACCGTGTGTAAGTTGGCATAGTGAAGAATCAATCTACGTGCCATTTCCAGAGCAGCTAAGGAAAACACTACTGTTTTCCTCATTTAGTAATATGATTACTAACTTATATTCTCAAGTCATTAAAGACCGTCAGAAAAGCAAATCATGAATACCACCTCCCACATGGTATAATTGGGAAGTTACTAAGCAAGCAGAGAACAGAAGTCATGTATCTCAGAACATGGTACCTTACCAGTTGCAACATATATTGTCAGAATCAACTGATGCATTCTGTAAGGTGACTGCATTTCCCCGGGAGGACTGATAATTCAAAATTGCATAAGTATCCACATAGTTTACATATATTTGTATGCCATGTTCAAAATGCCTCTTACATTCACATATGTCACAAAATATCTAATGAAATCTATTAGTAGCTGCAGTCAGGCCAAATGTTCAGGAATTCTGGAAGAGGTAAGGATCGGAATGGTCAGGGGAACAACAGACCAGCTTCCTGACCTTCTCCCTCACATTAGGGACAGTTCTAGAGTGAATCAGAGAGCCAGGCTAGAAAGAAAGATGATCAGAAATAAAACTATTCTCGAAAAGAATTATGTCTGCTAAAGCGAATATGGCGAACATTTAATTGGCTTAAGGCACCAGACTAGGTCCCCTAAGAATTATTTTTGAGATCCTAGATGGTATTGAAGTAGAATTCTGTCTCCACATGGAGTGTTGGTGCCAGCATCTTTATACAAATGAACTGTCTTTTATTCTTTCCATTGCCTTTTCCCTCTTCCAAATAACACCAACATATATACTTAATTCAGAAAAGCATGCTTTGGTTTCAAGTTCTTATTAAAGCTCAGAAAAAAATTACTAGTATATAATCCTGAGGTTCATAATTTCCCTTTAAATAAGCTATAGGTTAATGTGTAAAAACCCCTGTGGATTTTTTCCCTTTGTTTAAATAATATCCTGTAATTCAAGCCAATATACTTTACAATAGCATGTTAAAGGCAAATAGGAAAGCAGTTTAGCTCTAAATTAAGGTTTCTCCATCAGCATTTCTACTCACTCTGGATATTTTCTGATACAAAGCTTTGGTCTCTCCTTTCATGATGTTATTCTGCAGTAGTAAAGCAAGTAACCACAGCTTCATAATGCTAAGCACTCCAGTGGGAAACACAAACAGAGTGCATAAACCAAAGTATTCATTTCATGAGGTTTTATTAAAAGGCTTCACCTCTAAATTGAGCTGTCATACACTGTTGGGAAACTTTTTACCACAGTTTATTTTAACTATGTAAAACATTAAAGGAATGGAATTTCTTCAGCTTTTCATATAATGGGCATGACCCCTCTTACACACTACAAGCAATCTATACTGCATTTAATCAAATTGGCTGGAGAGTAAAATCAGGCCATATGTTTTTCCCACTTTCCCCAATTCTCAGAAATGACCCCAACCTCGTTAACATGCTGTAGATTTTCATGTATACCCAGCAAGTTCTTTGGCGTTCTTACTGATAGAGTATGCCGCATGATTAAAAGATATCCTTCAGATGAGAAGGACATTGGGTAATTTATAAATCATTCATTTGTGACACAGCTTTATACAGCATTTCAAGGAATTGCATTAACTGCTTTTGCAGTTTCCTCAAATGTTGCTTTCAGTTGATGGTGTCATAGGTCATTACTGATTTTTTCCTTATGTAAGCAATACCAACTTTCTATTAAAAATACTAATTTCCACCCTAGTACAGTGTCTTTTGAAGTAGCATATATATTAAAAAAAATCAAGTTGCTTTGAAATATTAAAGGAATATATTTAACTGAAGGGTTTTCAGACAGGTTGTTTTTCTGTATTCCTGATGACAGAAAGATTTTAGCCTACAAAGTCAATAGTAAATTTTATTAAAGTCATTATTTTCCTGTTACAGGCCTCGTGCTTTAAATAAACTACAGCTGACAATGCTGTCTTACATACTGTCATACTGTAAAATGTCCCCTCTTTATTACCGCAGGGACAACTCATTTAGAACTTTGAAAGTGTTTTCACATTGGAGCTGCTCATTTGCAGAGCTGGCCTATGGCTGTGTTTAAAGAATGTGGTTGATACTTCTCTTTTCCTCTAAATATTCTAGGGAAAAATATAAACTTGCCAACACAACATTTTTTAGATAAAGATTAATGTCCCTTCTCCATAGATAAAATATATCTCAATCTTTCCATATTAGTGTGCTTGGACTACTTATGACATTATTTTTCCTGTTAGCTCACTGTGTATATGCAAGAGCAAAGCACTTGATGTGTATATCACCTGTTTTGTTTTGGGGATTTTGAATTTCCTCCAAATTACATTCTTTAATGAATAACCCACCTCCTTTGCATCATCCTCTTGATCAACATAATCTTGATTATAGAGATGTATAATTGCTGGAAATTGAATAATCATCCAGAAAACATTTTAGGAAAATCAGAAGGAATATGTTTATAATTTGGGAGCCAAGGCGTATCCTTCCAAGTTGTGCTTATTTAACTCCTTGTATAATATACATTTTGTCCTACTGTCCTTTACCATATATTGCATAATTTTAATGAATTTTTATTTTCTTCTCCACATGTACCCAAACCTCTATCTACTAAGATTCTACTGTGAAGAAAAAAAGCAGAGGAAAACCAAAACAAAACAAAAAAAACAACTTGCCTTTACATTGGAAGTTGATGCAATCAATGCCACTAAATCCACAAGTATTTCCTGACCTCTTTTCCTGTTGGAGGGTATTTCTATAAAGTATATCTGTACTGTTTGGGGCTATCAAAATCAAATGAAACTTTACCCCAAAGTCTTCAAACTCATAGAAAGAATGGCTAGAGTCTCTTTTCTTCCATTTAGAGAAAGAACAGAGCAGAAGTGGCCAGAGGCAGAGTTAACTCTCTGCAGAGATATGGCTGGTCCCCTCCTCTGCCCTCCAAATCTGGCATCATTTCATTTTAGCTCATGCTATACTCAGACCCACAGGAAAAATGAGAAGATGTGTGTAAACCCTTGTCCTAGACTAATAAAGACTTGATCAATGGCAAGTCTTTGATTTCAAATCCAGTTCTCTCCTGTTCGATCTTCAGACAGTAATCTCTGCTGCTTGTCTGTGCCTACATTCGGATCTTGCTGGTGTCTATTTCTGCAGTCTTTTAGATCAGGTAAAACAGAATGGAGACCATAAAATATTCTCCCTTTGAAAGATAAAATAATTCATTTCATAAAATACTGTAAGTAAGTAGCTAATAAATGTCATCCCTATAAAAGGAGAAATATTTTTTAATTAACAAACATTTACAATTTTTTCTCAGTTTATTTCTTCAGTCTTTTGCTGAGACAGAGCTATATTTAGTTTGTATTTAAATCATCCTCATTCCTCACTACACACACACACACACACACACACACACCCCCAGAAACACTCACACATTCCACATACATATTCAACACAACCCATAACCTAGTCAATAACTATGACAACCTTGAATCCTCCCTATCCCTTCTACACAGCCTAGAATCCCAGCTAAACCACAATCACTGGAGTTTCTTATACCACATGGTGTGAACCTAGATGGTATCAAAATGCCTGATTTGTGATGTGTGTGTTACTGTTCACTTAAAAGTGCTTTTACTACCTTTTCTTATCAATGGAAAACTTTCAAAGTATTTAAAAGCAATGCCTTTAAACATTCGGGCTGCAATAAAGCAAAAATGGCAGGTGGCTATATGAAAGAGGTAGAATACATTTAAAGGAAATCACTCATAGGGAAAAGGTGTAACATTGCTTAGAGTTTATTTATATATTTTCTACTGGGAAGAATGTGTTTTGGGGTGATGTGGGATTCTTTCCATTTGCCCAGTGAGAACATTAGCTATTTTATAGAGCACTGTTGTTATTTTTAAGAAAGATGGAAAAACGAAACATTAGAAAATCTGCCTAGCAATACGAACTGAGTTCAGCAATGTAAATAAAAAGGCCAGAAGGCTAAACTTAAAATCCACAAATTACTTAAATAGAAAAGATTAAAATGCTTTACCATTAGACAACATTCTGAGGACTAGAGGAGAGGGAACCTAATGTTTATGAAGCAAGACTTCTCACTAATTAAGGAAAAGGAAAAAAAGATTGTATTTGCTACCCTGAGCAGGTTATCTAATGTGACTAATGCACACTTGTTTAAGGAACAGGAAAATGATGCTTTGACATTCAGAGAAAACAACAACAGCAGCGACAAGATAACTGTTCTTAATATAAGTCACCAAGACAAATCTCTAAAACCTGTTACAGTGAGAAGTTAGGTTTGGAATAAAACTGAACAAATAATACAATTTGCCTCCCTTCATCCTGGAAGTTTCCATTTTGCTTTCTTTATGGAGCGTCACTCTCACTCTTGCATTCAGTGCATTCGGTGGCAGTTGGGGACCTCTAAAAGACCATGTGTCAACTAGGTAAAACTTTTAAATTATACTCATTAGAGGTAAAAATTCCCCAAATTTACTACTCTTTAAAACATAAGTTATTTATATTTAAGACTGTAGTCTTTAGTACCATCTAAGTATGACAGTTGAATTGATAAACAATTTAGAAAAATGACCAATTTTTACCATGGAAGGTAAGATTGTATCTATAGACAGTAAAACCTCTATTGCAAAATGTTGGACCCATTGTCACTATGTCACAGATTCTTAGAATTTTAGAGCTGGAAGAGAAGCCCTCCCATAATACCTATGAAGAATCAAGACACTGGCTGGAAGCAGAATTTCCCTCAGTGCTTAGTACCCATCAGCAAAGGTACAGATGGGAAAAGTTTTGACATAATTGAATCTCCACATGGGTGTCCAAAATTGTAAGAATTAATTCATTTTTCTATATGATTTTTGTTTCAACCTAAGTACCTCCTAAAAGTGAGAAAATATACCTGGCCCCAGAGACAGGAGAGGAAGAATGAAATTTCTCAGATGTTTTAAAGCAAAAATAATATTGAAAGCTTGTGTTTGAGAATGAAATTAATCCTCACTCAGGCATCCTGTGTCTGTAATGAATTCTGAGAACCCTGAAAATTCTACATTTGAAACTTGGGCTTTCAGATTTTCATGTGGGTGTATTTGTCAAAGTAGATGGATACAATACAGGGTATTTATGTGTATTTAGGAGTTTGCTAGGTTTATTTTTATTTATTTTTTAGAAGATTTTTTTCTACCTATTTGAAAGAGAGAGAAGAGATTGAGAGAACGAATGGAGGAGGGGCAGAGGGAGAAGCAGACTTCCTGTGGAGCAGGGAGCGGGACACAGGACTGGATCCCAGGACCCTGAGGTAGATGTTTAACTGATTAAGCCACCCAGGACCTCCCCCCCACCCAATTTTATTTATTTATTTGAAAAAAGGTTTTATTTATTTATTTGAAAGAGAGAGAGGAGTTTGCTAGCTTTATATAAAACTTTTATCCTTTAGATAAACAGTATATAGGTTTCACAGATGTTAGGGGACAGGCTGGTAAATAGGTTAGAAACTCTAGAGACTCTTTTTCTCACTTGTTAACATAGAAAATTACCTCTGAATAATTTTGGACATGATAGATGCACTCTAAAATTTCATTTTAAGGGGTACCTGTGTGGCTCATCCCGCTAAGCCTAAGACTCTTAATTTTGGCTTAAGTCATGATCTGAGGGGCATGGGATCCAGCCTCTTGTCAGTCTACATGCTCAACATAGAATCTGCTTGAGATTCTCTCTCTTCCTCTCCCCACTGCCCCTTCCCTCACTTGTGCATGCTCCCTCTATTTAAAAAAAAAAAAAAAATTTCAATTTGAAACAACATGGAGGTGGCCAAGGAAAGAAACTCCTGAAAGGATTTGAAGGTTTGAAGGAATAGTAACTCCTACTTAAGATGATAAACAAAATGGAGTTAACAGCAGATTGAAAATTGCAGGAAAAAAAGAAGACATAGCAATAGAAACTTTCTATAATAAAACAAAAGAGAAACTATAATTTAAAATATATAATAAATGAGCTGAGTGACAACTTCAAATAGCCTATTGTGCATGTAATTGAGATCTAAGAAGAAAAGAGAAAAAGACCTGAATAATTAATAATAATTTTCCAAATTTGAGTAAAATGGTAAAGTCACAGATACAAGAACCTCAGTGAACAAGAACTACAAAATAAGCACAAAAAAATCAAAATCAGGGGCACCTGGGTGGCTCAGTGGGTTAGGGGCTCTGCCTTCGGCTCAGGTCATGATCCCAGGATCCTGGGATCTAGCCCTGCATCAGGCTCTCTGCTCAGCAAGAAGCCTGCTTCCTCCTCTCTCTGCCTGCCTCTCCGCCTACTTGTGATCTCTGTCTGTCAAATAAATAAAATCTTTAAAAAAAAAAATCAAATACCTCAAAACTAGTAATAGAATACACTATACTAGTAAAAGAATACAGACGATTTGTCTCCCTCCCAATCGCATCTTGTTTCATTTTTTCTTCTCCTACCCCCTTAACCCCCCATGTTGCATCTCCACTTCCTCATAGCAGGGAGATCATATAATAGTTGTCTTTCTCCAATTAACTTATTTTGCTAAGCATGACACCCTCTAGTTCCATCCACGTCTTCACAAATGGCAAGATTTCATTTCTTTTGATGGCTGCATAGTATTCCATTGTGTATATATACCACATCTTCTTTATCCATTCATCTGTTGATGGACATCTTGGTTTTTTCCATATTTTGGCAATTGTAGACATTGTTGCTATAAACATTCGGGTGCACGTGCCCCTTCGGATCACTACGTTTGTATCTTTAGGGTAAATACCCAGTGACTCTTAATCTCACAAAACAAACTGAGGGTTGCTAGGGGGGAGGGGTTGGGAGAGGCGGGTGGGATTATGGACATTGGGGAGGGTATGAGTGTATGTGCTATGGTGAGTGCTGTGAAGTGTGTAAACCTGGCCATTCAAAGACCTGTACCCCTGGGGCTAAAAATACATTACATGTTTATTAAAAAATAAATAAAATTTAAAAAAAAGAATACAGAGGAAAAGACTATCTTATATATGAAAAGCAAAGTTCAAGACAGAAGTTACTCATCAAAAACAATGCAAAGAAGAGTGGAAAACCATGTTTGAAATACTAAAGTTCACCTTTAAAGTATCAAAAACAAAAACAAAAACAAACGAACAAGGGTCCAAACCCTGTCAACCTAGAATTCTAGACCCAACAACACATATTTTAAAAATAAAGGCAAAATAAAGACTTTTGTAGATATAAGAATAGCAGAAAGAGAATTTTCAAAGTCGTTTCAAGAGAAAGAAGATAAAGCATAACAGAAATATGGATCTACACAAATGAAGGAAGAAAACCCAAACAGTAACTACATGGATAAATATATAAAAGTTCCTTCTGACTACTTAAAGCTCTTAAAAAGAGAATTTTCTAAAAAGCCATATACAACTTACTTTTTAAAAAATCACTGAGAAGACATCAAGAGAAAATTAGAAAGTATTTTAATTGAAATGGAATGAAAACGCCACTTAATCAAAATGTATACTATTCCTTTAAGGTAGTAGTAGAGGAAAATTTACAGCAGGGAATGCCTACATTGCAGAAATCTCAATTCAAAGATCTCACTTCTGTCATAAGAAACTAGAAAAAAGAACAAATGAAACCCAAAGTAAGCAATGGAAATGTGGAAGACAATGAGATAGAAAACAGAAAAACAGTAGAGAAAAATAAATTAAACCAACGTTGGTGTTTTGGGAAAACTCAATTAATAAACCTATAACCAGACTAATCATAAATAAAAAGAAACTAATATTGGGGATGAGAGATATGACATCAATGCAGATTATGCATAAATTGGAAGGATAATAAGAGAATATTTTGAACATCTCTCTTTCTTTCTTTCTTTTTTTTTTTTTAAGATTTTATTTATCTATCTGACAGAGAAAGAGAGAAAGATCACAAGCAAGCAGAGAGTGGGGGAAGCAGGCTCCCTGAGGAGTGGAGAGCCCCACGGCAGGGCTTGATCCCAGGACTCTGAGACCATGACCTGAGCCGAAGACAGAGGCCCAAGACCTGAGCCAAAGGCAGAGGCCCAACCCACTGAGCCACCCAGGTGTCCCAAACATCTTTCTGACAAAAAAAAATTGGACAACACAGATAAAATGAACAATTCCTTGAACAATACTTTTGAATCATACTCTAGAAAAAAATAAATAAAATAGCCATACATCTATTAGATATTTGAAATTATATCTTAAAATTTTACTACAAAGATAATTCACTCAGGTGCCCCTCATGTTCAGTTTTAGAAGCCTGGGTGGCTCAGTCATTAAACATCTGCCTTTGACTAAGGTCATGATCCCAGGATCCTGGGATTGAGTCCCACTTCGTACTCCTTGCTCTGTGAGAAGCCTGCTTCTCCCTCTCCTGCTTTCCCTGCTTGTATTCCCTCTCTTACTGTCTCTTGCCTCTATCAAATAAATAAAATCTTTAAAAAAATAAAAATAAAACCCAAAAATCTGATGAAATCTATCAAAATGTTAATAGAGCTATTAAGGTAGTTTAGCAAGGTTGTAGGACCCGAGATTGACATACAGAAGTCAATAGTATTTTATACCAGCAACAATCAAAAATGAAATTTAGAATTACCATTTCTTTTAAAGATTTTACTTATTTATTTGCCAGAGAGAGAGTGAGAGCGAGAAAGAGAGAGAGAGAGAACACACAAGAAGGAGGGAGCAGCAGGCAGAGGGAGAAACAGTCTCCCAGTTGAGGAAGGAGCCCAACGTGGGACTCTATCCCAGGACCACAGGATCATGACCTGAGCTGAAGAGCCACCCAGGCGTCCCCCCAAAATTATAATTTTTAATAGGGAAAAAAATGAAATACTTAGGAATAAAGTTGACAAAATGTGTGCAAGACCTAAAAACTGAAAACTATAAAACAGTGCTGAAAGAAATTAAGGAACTCCTAAATAACTAGAACAGTCATTATTATTTATTACAGTC
Source organism: Mustela erminea (assembly GCF_009829155.1). NCBI lineage: Eukaryota > Metazoa > Chordata > Mammalia > Carnivora > Mustelidae > Mustela > Mustela erminea. Next base: position 59,474,124 of record NC_045619.1, read on the forward strand.
ATGGGTCAGGAGACACATTATTGCTATATGTCAGTTTGGTCTGAACTGACCTGTTGATTCAACACCAAATCAAAATCTCACCAAATGTTTTTATGGAAGTTGACAAGCCAATTTTAAAGTTTAAATGGAAATGCAAAGAATTTAAAATAGCCAAAACAATTTTGAAAAAGAAAATGAAATTTGGAAGACTAATACTACTTGATTTCAAGGCTTTTTATGAAGTTACCATAATGGAGAGAGTGTTATAGTGATATAGTGTAGGAAAATAGATCAATGAAACAGAATAGGGAATTTATTAGGAGACACACACATAAGAACTCATTTTCACAAAGATGGAAAGGAATTTAACAGAAAAAGTATAACCTTTACAAACAAATTGTGTTAAAACAAGGGGTATTCATATGTAAAAACATGAACTGCAATCCATACCTAGTACCAGATATAAAAACTAACTCAAAATTAGTTGTAGACCTAAAATGGTAAAAATACTAGAGGTAAATAGGAGAAAAATTTTTGATTTTGGATTAGGCAAATAGCTCTTAAATATGACAACAAAAACAACTCACTGAGGGAAAATAATGATAAATTGGACTTTATCACAAAAAAAAATCTGCTCTTTTAAAGACATTGTTAAGAGAATGAAAAAGAATAAGGTTAAGATAGGACTAGCAGAAAGTATTTGGAAAATGTCTATCTGATAAAGAATTTGTGACTAGACTATAGACAGAACTCTTATAAGCCAAGAGTAAGAATATGAACAACCCCAAAATTTAGACAGAAGATCAGATGGTAACCTTACCAAAGGAGATATATAGATAATAAACAAGCATAAGAAATGATGCTCAATATCATTACTTATTAGAAAAATGGAGGGGCGCCTGGGTGGCTCAGTGGGTTAAGCCTCTGCCTTCAGCTCAGGTCATGATCTCAGGGTCCTGGGACCGAGCCCTGCATCAGGCTCTCTGCTTATTATTTATAGGCATTAAAATAGCTAACATTAAAAAGATTGACCATACTAAGTGTTGGTGAGGTTATGAAGCAACCGTACTGGTACTGGTAGGAATATAAATTGGTGGAATAACTGTGGAAATCAGTTTGACACTTTGCTAAAAGTTTAATATATCACCCATATGATTCAGTCAATTTCACTCTTAGGTATTTGCCCAAGAGAAACAAAACCTACATCCAATGAAATACTTGTACCTTTGTCTATACAGAATCAAACTGGGAAACAAGTGAAATGTACCATCAAGAGGTAGATGGGCAAACAACTTGTGATATATCCATTCAATGAAATTTATTCAACAATAAAAAGAAATGAACATATGCAACCTGGATAAATCTCAAAACAGTTACATTGAGTGAAAAAAGCCAAACAAAAACTGGTATCTGTTGTATGATGTCATTTATAAAAAAAATCAAGATCAAAACTAACATTTCATGGCAGAAAACATACACATGGTTGCCTGGGGATGAGAAAGATTGGGAGGGAGTGGTTATAAAGGGGCATGAGGAATGATAGATTTTTTTTTTTTATTCTGATGATGGTTTTCCAGGTATGCACCAAGTGTCAAAACTTACAAAATTAAACACTTTAACTAGATAGTTTATTGTATGTCAATTACATCTTAGTTGACTTGTTAAAAATTATTATTGAGATCAGTTTGATTTATTGCTCACTCTTTTATTGTGTTTTTTAGATAATTGGAAAGTCACAATTTTGTACACTTATTTGTGAAGTTCTTCCTTAAGAGACCTTGCCTTTCCAACTCATCAGAGGAATCCAAGGAGAGTTTATATAGGGAATCACCAGCAATTTTCACTGTACTCTTTATCTTAGTGTTTATATTATTAATGTACCAGGTATTGGGAAAAACATTTTATTTCCACACTTATATCCAATTTTCTTCTTTTTTTTCCTTTACTGTAACTCTCTGTGTAGTTACATTTCCCAATTTTCTATATAGTATACAGCCAACAATATACCTCAAATTTAAGATTCTTTACTCATGTTACTTTTCTTGGTCTAAATGTCAGGTCAATGAAACAGGGTTCAGATTTTTTTTTTTAATTCACATGGAAACAGAAAATATTTATGCGTGGAAGTGGAGGAAAAATATAGGATTGCACATAGAGCATTATTATATCCACAGAGAAGTTCAGCATATAGGGCTTTCCAGATATATAAATCTGTATCTCTTTACTGTTCTCACTGTTCACTTACTTCTAATAGGTCTTCTAAATGGAAGAGTTATTACTAGTCCATTATTAGTATTAACTCTTCCCTTCAAGAAATTTTGGCATCTTTTTCTGGTGTTCTATATTAGCATCTGCTATGACTTTAATTACTGTCCAGGTGGCTTCCAATCATTTGGTGCTCTCACCTTGGGAACTATTCACCTCATTTCTATTCTCTTTCTTCCTATTTCAAATGTACATCTTTTGTTTATCTTCTGAGTATACCAAAGTTTTGGTAGTGTACTTTGAAATCCATTGCCCTTATAGGTTCTTCCAAACTCATGCTTTTTTTTTTTTTTTTTTCCCCTCTTGGAGTTCTTTGAAGATGTATGCAAAGGGTGTCTCCCAATTTGAGTGGAGCAGGAGTATGGTTAACAATAAAAATCAAAATGTAATTTTTATGTAGGGAAACCTGAGCACTCTTATATACATAAAACTATCATAAGTCATCTGTCCAGGAAAAATATTAAAGAATATTTTGCTTTTATTGATTGGTTAAATGCAGCAAAGGAGGCAAGATGTGTTAGAAATGTAGAAAGAATTTTATTTCACTGGAGTTTAATGTGGTATATGGTACCCTAACAAATACTGAAAACTTCAGTGAATTTTCTACTTTACCTGCACCCTGTTGATGAAACGTGTCAGTTTGATGAGAAGTCATCCAATGCAGCTAGGTTCACATTTAGTTTGATATAATAATGTAGGAGGTTGCATCTACAGATCTTTTAGCATTTTAGAAGTGGACATATGATTGGTAATTGGTTATTTGAAAATTCAAGTAATAAAATTAAGTAAAAGAGGTTGTAAGCATGCACTGCACATGCCTATAGTAACTTCTTCCTATCTATTATCCAGAAATTTTCATCATGGTCTAGGTATCATGCCAGAGTTAAGCCAAGCAATCTAGCAATTCTGATTTTGGAATTGATTAGATACTGCAAGTAACAACAATTCCCCAATTCCATTCATAGAAAGTTTCTTCTGAGCTGCTATCATGTTTGCATAATGTTATTTTCATACCAATGCTCATTTCACTGGTTCTCCTGGGTTCTGGGTCAAGCAAGTGCAAGTGAAAAAAAACTCAATATCAAGAAAAATTACATAACAATGACCTAAAAGGCACTAAATACAAATAAAGTGATTTACTAGATTATTCAATAACGAAGTTGCCCTTAATAAGCTAGTTTGAATGATGGAGTTTATTGAGCTATCATCTTAACAGATATGATGCTAAAAGTCTAGTGAGGCACAGGTTTTGAGTTTATCCTCATCAAAATTTAGGTCGCAATTACTACCTTCAAAACATTTACCCTTAAATGTAGTCTATATGAAGTTGGGTTGCATCATTGATTACCAATATATTTTTAAAAGCTACTATATTAACTAATTTTTTTAGATTTATTTATTTATTAGAGAGAGACAGTGCATACATGTGATAGAGGCGATTGGTGGGGAGGGGCAGAGAGGGAGAGAAGCAGGCTCCCCACTGAGTGTGGAGGAGCCCAAAAGGGGCTGGATCTCACAACCCTGAGATCATGACTTGAGCCGAAATCAAGAATCTGATGCTAAACCAACTGAGCCACCGAGGAGTCCCTTCACTAATTTTTATGAAGTCCTTAGATTAAAAGTTCTTCTATCTTTGCATACATTTAATACTCAGGTAATTTTAGTATTGTCTGTTACTTTGGTAGCTCTTCCATGGTATTCGTTCCTCTTCCCCTTCCCCCATTACCTCCCCATTTTGGACTCATGTATCTGCACACTTAAAATTTTGAACTAAGTACTTTAATGTAGTATACATAGACAAGAAAAAGTTCAATGTAACATTCCTTTGTCACTGCAAAATCATCAGTTACAGAGTGATAAGTAAAGATGTGATACATTGCTAGATTCTATAATAAAGTCTATGAAGTCACTTAAATTTTGCAGTATTTCTCTCTGAGAGTTTAATTATAACATTTCTTTTTTTTTATTTTTTTTTTAAAGATTTTATTTATTTATTTGACAGAGAGAGAAATCACAAGTAGGCGGAGAGTCAGGCAGAGAGAGAGAGAGAAGCAGGCTCCCGCTGAGCAAAGAGCCCGATGCGGGGCTCGATCCCAGGACACTGAGATCATGACCTGAGCCGAAGGCAGCGGCTTAATCCACTGAGCCACCCAGGCGCCCCAAATTATAACATTTCTTTAAGTACTATTGTGGAAGGATCTTTTGATAGCTAAGGCAACTTCACTTTCCATCTATTTTGTCTATATAGAGGTAAGGACAGTCAGTCAATCTTTTCTCAGCCTACCTTACAAGTAGTAGTAACCATGCTACACATTTTAAGACAATGAGGCATAAACAGAGATATGTTTGTTTGTTTGTTTGTTTCCTAATAAAAGGGACAGATCTTATTGTCTCATACTCTCTTTCTTTCTTCCCACCTTGATCTGGACCTGTTGAATGGAGCTGAAACAACCTTCTTTTCAATATGAGGCTAAGCAGTAAGATGTGGATAAAAGATCGAAATGCTAAGGATAGTAGAACACAAAGACATGGAGATCCTGGGTAACTGATGGCATCATTGAGCAGTTGCACTTCAACTTATCCTTTTTTTTTTTTTAAGAGTTTATTTATTTATTTGATAGAGGGAGTAGAAGCATGGGGAGCTATAGGCAGAGGAAGAAGCAGGCTCTCCTTGAGCAGGGAGCCCACTTCCCATTGAGCAGGAGGCCAATGTGGGGCTCCATCCCAGGTTCCCTGGATGAGGACCTGATCCTAAGGCAGATGTTTGACTAACTGAGACACCCAGACACCCCAAGCTCAGCATATTCTTCTATATTTCTTGCAATGTGAGCTAAACATCATTATCACTAAAGCCTTTCTTATTTGGCTTTTTCAATATTGCAGGCAAAAATACTTAACAATACCACCATTTTAAATTTTTTAAGTAAAAAAAAAAAAACAAACTTCTCTACTTATGAAATTTCAACTTACAAATTTTCTTTCACTTGAACAAAGCTATGACTTAGAGAAAACATAACTATTCAACAGTAAATATGGTGAGTAGTCATGCATGGTTATTTTACCATAGGTTGTAGAATGATTTTTAAGGCATTTGTTTGTTTTACCTGTGCTTAGCTTTGAGGTGTATTATAATGGATATGTGAAAAAGGAATGAGTTATTTAAACTGTTAGTTGGAAAGGCACATTATTAGAAAGAAGAAAAAATAATAATTAAAAAAATTGTTGAGAAGATAATGAATGTTGTATAAGGTTATAAAATAAATAACTTAATATTTATAACTCTCAAGAACAAATAGTGAATAGTGAAAGAAAATGGATTAAAAAAAATGACTAGTGAAATGAAAAAATATCTTGGGTGTGTGACCAGATATTACATCAATGCTGGTTACTTATCAAATGCAATTCAATTCATGAGTAAGTTTTACAATTGGCTTCAAAAAGTGATGAAAATATTGCTTCTGGAAATTTGTTAAAGTTAAGGCTGATTCACAAATTCAAGGCAATCTGAATGTTAACTATAACAAAACATGGCAGATAGGGTATTTGCAAAATGATTTACTTCACCGTTTAAATAATAAAAGACAACGAACATGCAATATTTACTTTTTTATCCCACTTCATGAAACTCGTTATTGGGATAACTGGAATTCTAGTTGCTGTCTTGGATCGTTAGGACAAAATAATACCCTTGAAATGATCATAATGTAAACTTGCAAATTTAAGTACTACTAATATACTTCTTACTCTGTCTCTGTCTTTGTTTCTCTCTCACTCTCTAAACCTAAAATGAGGTTATCCTCAACTTATCCTTTATTTTTTAAATGCACAGAAAGGAGGTCACTGTGGTTGTATCTTGACTCCAATTTGTCTGGACCAATCTCAGGTGTGGGGTACTCAGCCTCAAAAATTACCAAATTATGCTCTTGTAGCATTTGGTAGAATCCCTGCTAGTTGAAGATTGACTGATACCTCACATTAATGTCTGTCAACTAAAGAATAAGTAACTATAAATGCTTGCTGTCAGTGAAAGCAGGTTAAAAAGTGAGGTGAGTATGAGAATAACTTTGCACACATTGAAGGAGGTATAAGAGTAGTATCAGGACCTGAGTTGCATCAACTACCCATAGGCATGTTTCAAACGATTATAAATATACCTGTGTGAAAATTCTAAACATTCTATTGTTGTTCAGTAAATCCGAGTTGTCTTCTCAGCCATCTTGAGGTGGCTGAGGGGGTGGAAAGGAAAGATTAGAACATCTTCAGGTGGATATCTGTTGTAAAAATCCTAGTCAATAAACTTTATTTTTGCTTCTCTTGAAATCTGTTGCTACAATTCAGATTTTAAATTAGGAAATATATTCTTCTTAGTTATTTTTGAATCACTGGAGTTATAAGCTCAGCATTCCCTCTCAAAACACATGTGTTTACCTTGCTAGAAAGTTTAGCATATAAGACTTACTTTTCTTTATAATTCTTCATCCTTAAGAACTTCAATTCCGGGGCACTGGGTGGCTCAGTGGGTTAAAGCCTCTGCCTTCGGCTCAGGTCATGATCCCAGGGTCCTGGGATCGAGTCCTGCATTGGGCTCTCTGCTCAGCGGGGAGCCTGCTTCCCGCTCTCCCTCTGCCTGACTCTCTGCCTACTTGTGATCTCTCTCTCTCTCTCGGTCAAATAAATAAATAAAATCTTTTAAAAAAAATGGTGATGGTGAATAGAAAATGAGGAAGGACTGGAATCATTATAAAACCAATACAGCAAAGAGCCAAAGAGATAAGACTTTTAGAAAGTAGAGACTTGGGATAAAGGAAACCATGGGAGAGGACAGGCATATAGTCCCATATGATTTAGGTGGGGAAACTGAGATGTCTAAGACAGTTGATGGACTGTGTTTAGGCCTGAAATAACTCAACCAGGACAATCACTTTGTGTTCTAGAGGAGGGAGAGAGAAGAGAAATCTGACATAGGGAGTAAAGCCACTCTATCTCTAGGACTATACTAGGATACAGGAAGGAGTGTCTTCCAATTCTAAAATTAGAAACTTTAAATATTGGTGGGTACAAAAATGGTGAAAACATCTGCTGTTATGTTACCCACAACAAAATTAAAACTTTGAGTATATTGTTGAAATAGAGATAGAATAGAACTTAAAATGAGTGTGGTCATCAAAGGAAAGTAAATTGAAATTGATTAAACAGTACTCATTAACATTAATTTAAGAAACATAAATGGGTATTTGGCAATTGGTAGGCCCTTTGCTTGGTGTGTTTTCTTTTCTGTGCTATATTAGTGAATATAAACTTTCATGTATATTTTAAACATTTACAGACTTCCATTAGGATACCTGAGATCTCTCATCTTCTAACTCAGTTTTTCCCAAGGGTATATAGGCTTTCATTCCAAATTCTCCAATTCTGTGGTTGAGAAAGAATTGATACTACCACTTAGAAGCATCATATATTCCTATGTCAAATATTCATGCTAAAATTAAGTGCCGACATATATTCATATACAGAAACACACACATACAATTTTTGTATTCTATCTTGCTCTGGATTATCCAATGTTTTCTTCAATTAGTTCAGAAAGAGGAAAGCTGAGCAAGCCAAAGCTGACCCATATATGACACGTCCAAGTGAAGCTTTTAAAGTATGTTCCCTTTAATAGCAAAAACTATTCTGTT